>NC_137219.1:13257100-13439600 GCF_949987685.1 Ammodytes marinus | reverse complement strand
CGTCCGTCTGCTCCTCATGCCGCTCTCTTTGACTTGTCTTCTCTTCTTGGTTCAGGTCTTTTAGTCATTATGTGGGACCAGATGACACCCAGCCTGTGAGTCGCTCTCATTAGGACCACAGATGTCCTCCCAGCACCCGCTTTGAAAACTGTTGTTGTACCACTATTTCCATTTCTATGACATTATGACATTCCATTTCTAAGATGTAGTTTTATTATTATTTTGGCACTCTACTTTGGTCCTAAAAGATTCAACCCAGTAGAACTTAAATCTGGCAACCTGCCTTTCCCATGACCCACACATACCCACATACACACGAACACAGACACCACCACCAATGACAAATGCACACAGAAAAGGAGCAGAATGACAGACAGTGAGACAGAAGTTGTTTTTGTCTCTTCCTCTTTCTCCCTCGCTTCCGCATATGGTCATCCGTTCTGCCTGTCTATCTGTCTGTCTGTCATTACAGTAAATCAGAGGGCTCTTCGGCTTTATCCGAGCTGTCCTTCTGGCTTGGGACGGCTGCAGCAGATGTTGGAGCCCGGGACAAAATGGATTTCCCCCCGCTGAGAGCAGCTTTTCTTGCCCTTCTTAATGGAAGGCTCCTTGAAATGCTAATGCCCCACCATTAGGATAGCGGTGGTCTAGCATAGTGATGGTGGGAAAAAAAGGGGAAGACCGCGATCCCGTCTGAAAAAAACCCTTTGTGGGCTCGAACAACCCCTGGAAAATATGCTTTGCTGATCCCGGACAGACAAGCAGTCTAGTAGGGGTCCGAGAAAAAGAAAGCCAGAGAGGGAGAAGTTTGTCCCACCACACACAGAGTGCGGCTGTGTGATGGCATTTCATCCCCTGCCCCCACCCCCCCCCATCCCTTCCTCAAAGTTAAGCTCAAAGGAGGGATAATGATAACATGAATGGAGCAAGAAAGAACCAATTTCTTCTTTCCACCGAGCACTGGCAGTACAAGGATCGGGCGACGCTTCTGAAATTAGGCGGCTTAGCCTCGTTGAAAACATTTGATGATCAGCCTCTGCTTGCCAGTTATCGGAGGAATCAAAGGACGGATAAAGGCAAAGCTGCTTTGCTGAACAGTGCGTACCACATGTTTTCAACCCTGGAGGCCATACTGCAGGTAGCCTACGGAGAAAGAGGACTGCAGTTATAGAAATTGATATTTTTACTTTTGCGCAAAGAGGCAGCTTAGGAGCAGATGAATGGGTTTGCAACCAATATTGGAGAAGCAGCTCCGACAAGCATATCAGGCTAGCCTCGTAGTTTCATGCAAAGCTGTGACTGCTAAACGCTGTACAGTGACTCCTGTGTAGCATAGACGGCTAAAAGAGGCTTTCTTGCTCTTTTGCTATTTCCTTCCTAACCCCACTCCCTCCCACACACACACACACACACACATACACACACACACACACACACACACACACACACACACACACACACACACACACACACACACACACACACACACACACACACACACACACACACACGCACGCACACACGCACACACACACACACACACACGCACACACACACACACACACACACAGATTTATCGCTCTGGACACTCTTGTCCCTGTCAGCAGCTGGCGGGCTGAGTCTTGTTTGAGCTTGTGTGTGTATGAATGCTTGTGCATGAACGTGTGTGTATGTGTGTGTGTGTTTGTGCCTGTGTGCGCAGAACCCCAGTAAAGCCTGCTGCTCTGCTGTGCTGTGCTGGCCAGGCCATGTGGCCACTTTAAAGCTCCTTTCTGAGAGTCCTGTGAAGTTGTTAAGGAGCTCCACTACACTGGCAGTTGGCTCTGGGAATCCCTCTGCCAGCTGTAGCCCCATACACACACCCCTCCCTGCTTCCCTCTCCCTCTCTCTGTCTCTCATGTTCTCCCTCTCATGCTTACACCCTCTCAGGTCCTCTGTGTTCTCTCCCATCACTGTCCCCTCTCTATCTCTCTCTCTTTCTTTGTCCATATTTGTTCTCCAGCCACTCTCCATGCAGTCGTTCTGTCTTTTTTCTAATTTTTCTCTTTTCTACCCTCTCCCACCCCCTCCCTCTCTCTCTCTCTCTCTCTCTCTCTCTCTCTCTCTCTCTGTTCCTCGTTCTGACCGCGGTATCTGCATAATCTATGTGGTGAAACATCATTGCGTACCTTCTGTCTTTTCTGGCACTGGTCCGCCTGCACATGTTTTTCTCCTGTATACCTGCTCAGATCGCTGGAAATGCGCTTTGGCAACCGACGCAGAGCCCCGTGTGGCAATGATGGCTATTTAGAAGAAAAAAAGTGTGAAGATACAGTAGTTACAGAAGGAAAAACGTGGCACCACTTATTTAGAAATTAATAGATCTCAATAGATATTTTCTGTATACATACAATAGTTCTTTCAGTTATTTTCTCCCCCTGGCTCTCTCTCTCTCTCTCTCTCTCACACACACACACACACACACACACACACACACACACACACACACACACACACACACACACACACACACACACACACACACACACACACACACAAACATCGGAAGGTTGCATCCCTCTTTCTGAATTTGGCTGACCTTTCATGGAGAGCAGAGAGCAGGTGCACCTGTGTCCTGTTCCCCTGGCTTATACTTCCAAGGTCTGCGGTGCACATCTGTTTGAGTGCACTTGCCTGTGCACACAAGGAGGACATTTGCTTGAATTGTCATCAGCTCCATTTTGCAAAACGGAAGTCCCTGGCTGCAGGGTTATGGCTGAATTATTGAAGAAGGCCAACGTCTACCAATATTCATTTAGTCGATCTGCTTATATTCACTGAGGGCACTTGTAAACAGTTTCTCCTTTTTTTTTCTTTGGCCGTGGTACTTGTTAAAATTCTGTACGGATTACCCAGCAGCTCTCACTCGAGGGGTTCTTACACTTAAGCAGACATAGAAAATACTTTTATTTGTGGTACGCCTTATGTTCAAGGCTTATGTTCCAAAAGACTTCATACGTAAGTGAATCACCGCAAAATTACATGCATTTATTGCGCATTTCACTCTTTTATCAACTGAACACGGTGGGTTAGGAGTACAACATCAAGGACACTGAAATAATGCTCATGAAAAGTAATTACAAATGTTTTTTGTTTTCAGTAAAGTTGGCAGTTAACTTATCAATTAAAGGAATACTTCACCCATACGGAACCAGCATTCTATCATTATAAAATAACTATTATAATATAATGAATGAGGTTTTTCTTCCCTCAGTCTTCCCTTAGTTTTCCCTTGGCCCAGCTGTCCTGTTATTCCTGACCCTTACTGTGATGTCACAGTGAGGAAACTGTAGGGTTAGACAGTGAGACCATAAAACACTCTTTCTGCCTTTTCTCAGGCTAAGATGATCCGATTTCAATTTTGTTTGCACATTTATACTAAATAGGATCTCCGAGTTCAATACACCTTCATATTCCAACCGGTGAAGTAGGCAATTAATGAGGTAAACCAATACTTAAAAGGTGCTCCGAAGAACTTTCAGCTTGTGTTAACTATTGCACCCCCTTTGGACAAAAGCGGTAGTGTTTTTACTACGCCAGCTGTTGTTCCTGGGTGATCGTTCCCATGACAAAGGCATTGAGAAACAGTATAAAAAATTGCATTCTTTGCACTGTTGGTCTCGTTTGCTGTTACATGTAATTTATGATCATCGGAGTAAAAATTTGTTCCTCGTAGCACCTTTAATCCATTTGGCTCAAGGACAGTTGAAAAACAAATAATATATTGTGAAATAAGGTTATAATGTAACTTGAATTTGACATCTGGGGAGGGGCGTTAGTTGGGAGCCATTTAAAGTTGACTGCCTTCACTTCATAGGACTCTGGACACCACCGAGCAACTTGTTCAGATGAAACATTTCCATCTCTGTCTAAACCAGACGGGGCTCCTCTAATTATCGACTGACAGACAAGGTTTGGAGCTCCTGCCGACTCTCCTCCATCCTGCTGCCCGTTCCTCTTCTGCTTCCATCTCCTCTCCTCCTCCTGCTCCTCCTCCCATCCTCCTCTTTCTCCAGAGACGGCCATGCAAGCTGGCGTCCTTTCACTCCACAGATGTCTCTGTTCCTATAGGGCTCTCGCTGCGAGGAGATGTGTTGGCAATCCTGTGAAACACACCTAACACACGCGCCCGGGCATACACACACACACACACACACACACACACACACACACACATTCACACAGGCGCTCACAAAAACACCACAAACGCACGGTGTGATACTGCTGTTGTCGCTGCTGGAGTTGATGTCGATGTGCAGACTCTTCTCATCTTCTCTCCCTCCACTCTCTTGTTCCTTCCTTTTCCTGCATGTGTCTCTGTTCAAAAGAAAAGACGGGGAAAAGTGAAGAGAAGAGGCAAACGTTTGTGTGTGCACACATGTGTGTGTGTACACACAACACATCCTGTGTGACAACTTGGCGTAGCCTAGATCCGCCAGAGCTCTCAAGTTGGGTGTGAGAAGGTTGTCACCACATACCTGAGGCAGGCAGGATTAACACCTGTTCTGAGCGCGAGTGTGTCATGCATGTTTGTCGGTGAGGATGTCACTGTATTCATTGTGGATTTTACGTTTCAGGCACTTGGCTGAGATTTGGTGCAAAGAAACTTCCAATGAATATGTCAAGCAATGCTCGTTTCCTCGATCAAACCAAAGGAGAAAGTTATCCGTAGAGTCAGGACACAAAGGCTTGTACCACTGACGTCTTGTTGAAGAAACTTTGATGTCTATAGTTCTTTTTGCATATCTAATCCATTTTTCCACAAATGTGCTACATGTGTATCCGTGACGACTGTTTAGGCTAGCATGTTGGTATGTTTTTCTGTTTTCAACAGTCATGCTCTGATGTGTTCTATTCTGGCTGAACTGTTGTGTGTCACTCTGTGTGTGTGTGTGTGTGTATGTTTGTGTAAGTTTGTGTGTGTGTGTGTCCACAGCATGGCAGTCCATCTGTCTCCAGGAGAGCAGCTTCCTGTTCTCTCCCTCTCATCTCTGCCACTGCAGGAACATACAACCTGGTCTGACATCCGCTCGCGCACACACACACACACACACACACACACACACACACACACACACACACACACACACACACACACACACACACACACACACACACACACATACGCACACACACAACACACACGTGTATATACCTTCTGTCTGTCTGTCTGTCTGTCTGTCTGTTTGCCGACACACACATTTGTCCGTCCGTCTATCCGCACACATCCCCATAAAGCTCATCAAAGCCAGTCATCTGCCTTCCTTCTGTCTCTCTGTCTGCCTGCGTGTCTGCCCATCTATTTGTCTGTCATCCAAACGGTCACAAATGATGGTGTGGTGAGGGTGGTTTCACACGTGCCATTTGGCATCCCCAGCTGAAGCTCAATAGAGTGCTAACTGGCATTGACACAAAATGGCTGCAACAAAGTAGCCACTGCAAAATGGCGACAGATAGGGGCGTGACACCGAGTCAAAGGTTTCAGGATGTCTTCGGCCTTCTCTGGGTGGTCATTCTTCTTTTCAAGTTCAAGGAGGAAGCAACAGCCGCGTTCACTCTCTGAAAGAGAATCGATTGCCCTCAATGCTGGCCGAAGGGGGGTTTACAATGATTGTACCACAGATACTCGTTTGCTGGAGAGCAGCGGTGCCGGGGGTGTGTGCGAGTGTATACATGTGTATGGCGGTGGTGTGTGTGTGTGTGTGTGTGTGTGTGTGTGTGTGTGTGTCCGAGGGGGACATTGATTGGAGCTATTTCTGCTTTGCCACATGACAGATGCAGCCTGTTCGCAGCAGAAACGTCAATGCCCACACCTGCTTGGGTGGTGAATATGAGGCATCACTGACGATTGCCTCTGTGGAGCCAGAATGAGAGACTGACAAAGTAGGAGGAAGGACTTTGTTATAGAGCAGTGGTTTTCAAACTGAGTTATGGCAGGGGGGGCGCGGATGAATATGTGAGAAAAAAAATATTATTAGTATTTATTTATTTATTTTTTTACAAAAAACATCATATTAAGCAAATGTAAGTTATCATACAAAAAAAGGAATACAATGTTTTGGTCTAGATAGATAGTGAATAGCCTAATAATTGAATTAGAACATCTGCCCAACCCAGAGGACCCTGCATAATATTTTATTTTAAATTAATATTTTTATGGAAAATTCATGTGTCTTTCTTCAATAGCTTCTAATTCATCCGACCCAGTGTCTCCAAATTATTTGTTCACACAAAATTCCTCATATTTAGCCTCTTAATTTTCTCTCAAAGTGCACCAGATTCATGCATTTCACTTTAAAAAGGTAAAAAATCATCTCCCGGGGGGGCATACCCCCGGAACCCCCTAGGAGGGTCGGGACCTCGGATGGATTGGAGGCATTAGCGAAAAAACACTGGGTGTGTGAAGGACTTTTAACAATAATCAAATATTTGGGCAAGTGTGTCTGCCTATCTTTCTCACTCTGCTGCACACTCAGTCACTACTAGCCATGCTTAAAGGAAGTAGGATTAAACCATTGGATTAAGATGTTCAAATGTATTTAAAAAAACAAAATCAATAGCATACTTAGATAAAAATGTTAAAATGTTTTTTTAAATTAAAAAAAAAAACGCACAAAGATGTTTAGAATGTTTCAAAAAGATGTTTAAAATGTGTAAAATAATTAAAAGATAATTCAAAACACACAGGGATTAAGAACTTTTTTTTGGGGGGGGGGGCCTCAGCTGAAATTTGTTCTCTGAGGGGGGGCTCACCCTCTCACACTTTGAAAAACCCTGTTATAGAGGACACAGATATCTAGTAGATATGTGCCGAACCGTCTGCCCTTTACTAACAAAGACAAATATACTTCTCTTCAAATCCATCCAAAGAATTGTAAACATGTCAACCCTGTCCCGGGCATGTCTCTATTTAACAAAACAGTCACTAACATAGGCTTGCAGCACATTTTCAAATAAGGAGTTATTTATGGTTGCTGTGATTGCAGTATATAGCAATGTTATGAAAATAAATATCATTGTGTATGACTCTTCTTTACAGTTGGTGAATATTACTGTCCACCGCATGTTGCATTTCCGTCCAGTATACCATCAGCTTCCAGCTCTGCACCATGGTGGGGCAATCTGTTGACTGTTGATTTATAGGAAAGATAACCCCATATCACATTATCTCTGCACATATGCGTCAACCACACAGTTTGCAGATTAAAAATACAGAGAGAGACGGAGAAAAATATCGTGAGGAGGACTTTTTCTGGCACATGGAACTGTTTTAAATGAGGCGAAAAAAAAAGAGAGCCAGTCCTAAGCGTTGGGGCGTGTTTGACGCAGGTAGGATTATAGGCCCTAATAAGTTATAAATGATAGTAATGGCCATCTGTTCGCCTATAGGGAGCGCCTAGCCAGCTCTGATTTGGCACACCGAGCCGCCGCACGACAGACACTCCTTTGAGCATTGGGCATTTTAGAACGCAGCCACCTCGTGCCTGGGCATTTGCTAAATTCAGACGTGACACTCTGACAGCAGATGCTCAAAAAAGCTAGACTTCAAGACGAGGAGAAGTAGAGAGTGCTTCCCCCTCCTCCATTACAAACACAGTAGTTATGGAACTGTCAGAAATGTGCCTCCTCCGCGGACCATTTAATATAATACCGACCAATTAGGACAAGATGGCTGCAGCATTGTCACAAAAGCAAAAAATCCACACACGGTGCAGGACATACCCCGGTCTAGATGGAAACGTGGTTTTAAAACGTTACAAAAAACACCTGAGTGTGTCACTCTGCCTGGGCAGTAATGGAGTGACTGGAGCTTTGTCCGTGGTCACTGTGGCCTCTCCATCTGTGTGTGTGTTTGTGCGTCAGTCAAGGCTCTGGTCTTCTTAGCCCCGTGGCAGGTGTCTCATCCCAGTGCAGTGTTTGCAGTCTGGCCCCTTTAAGCGCTGTGGCCTGTCTGAGGCAGATTACACACACACAGGAGCAGATGGGTGCAGACCTCAGCAGCACCCACAGATACACAAAGCAAGGCCAGGCCAGCTGAATGTCCTGCTGGATCTATAGTGTGTGTGAGTGTGCGTGTCTTTCCATATATAGGCCTATGTGAAAATTCTGGGCACACAAGAACACATGTCGGTTCTTTCATCTATGTTTACATTTACAGTATCTACATTATGTGTATCAGAGTGTGTGTGTGTGTGTGTGTGTGTGTGTGTGTGTGTGTGTTTGTGTGCGTGTTTCTTGCTTTAGCGTAGCGAAAGACATTAGCGGGTAAACATTCTAATCCTGCTGCCCAGAGATGAGGAGAACAGTCTCTCCGCTTCTTTCCTCTATCTCCCACACACATGTCTAGCCCCGTATCAAGGCTAGCTTAACCGGCATGGCTGGCTAAGATATTTCTCCCGGGCTCCTCAGGTCTGCTCATATCAAAGCAGGAATTACTAGCACGGCTTGGCTAAGATGCTACACTAATGCACCACATGTCTCCTAGCTCTTATCAGACCCCGTGTGTGTGCAGGGGATAAAATGCTACGCCACGCTAAATGTTAAAGTGCCCAAGGGCAGAACAGGACCAAAGCTTGCTGACACAAGAACATGGGTGGAAACGCTGTTGTAAATCTAGACAGGCACCTTAAGGGTCATATATTCTTAAAGCTACACTAGGCCAGATTTTTATGTGAAAGTAACCCAGTCGGATCAGGTTTATTCGCAGAGTACCCCATATTTCCCAATTACTGAAGCTCCGATTCACCCTATTTATGGCAGTGATTATATTTGTGTTGCCATTACGACTTAACTTATGCTGGAACACTGGGCTCTTATCAAATGAAGTAATCTTTTAGAGTAAGACCTTTTATATTTTAGGTCCACTTTAAATAATGTTTATTATTATAGTTACTGCAGCTACAGTCGTATTTCTATGTGGTGGTTACTGTTTTACCAGTTGAGAAGTGGTAATGTACTCTTATCAGTATGGTTGTTGTCATTCTGCACACAACATTTATAACCCAACAAATGTATCACACTACATGTCCAAAATAATATGGACACCTAAACATTACAGCCGTATGTAATTGTTAAACATTTTCTTTCCGAAACGAAAAGAAAAAAAAACGACTCCACCAATGAATGCTGAGTAGCTTCTTCAAAGGAAGCTTCTGTTACAGACACATTGGAAATATTGGATATAATATTTTTATCTTAAAAAATTAACTATTTCTATGGTTACCACCATTACCTTTCCGTGGGAAGTTGTGCCAGATCACATCTTGGTTGGTGCCTGGTTAAAGGTGCTGTGAGCGAAATGGTTCTTTTAGCTAACTTCCTGTCAGTTACTGCAGTTAGCAGTCCCCTCCCTCGTCCCTACGTCACCACATTAATGCACTGCGGTCTTCAAGCAGCGAGTTATCTAGCATAATTTCAGATTCGTAAGTGCGATAAAACATGATAAAAACCATCAAAACAGACATTGGTCCGCCATAGGTGCATAAACATTCACCCCTCTGTTGCTCGTACCCGTTTGTTGCGTTCTCTTTTCTGATTGGATTTCAGGTTGTTGGATCCCAGAAAAGTTTATTTGCCAATTACATGCAGAGTGGGTGACTGAGAGAGCTGTGTTATGAAGCGTGCACACTATATGAGTGGTCACTGTATGAAAATAGAGCGATTTAACACGCGTATTAACATAAATATATCGCTCACTTCACCTTTAAGTGCTGGCGTATCCACTGATTGCCTGGTGAATGCTCCCAGCTATAGACCTCTCTTTGTGTGAAGGGACATCATAGTAATCATCAACATAGAGTCATAGTAAAACAGAAAGGGGGTTTTCCCAAACTGTCCCACAAACACTCTATTGTGTGAAATATCATAGTATGTTGCGGCATTAAGATCTCCCTTGATTTAAACCAGTTGCCTTATCCCAAAACCGCCAGAGAATAAAAGTAAACTGAAGCATGTGGACAGGGGTTAGTACTTACTTTTGGCTGTGAAGTTTACAGTATGTGACATGCAGCACATACTCAGTAATGTGATTTATGACCTGTTAGGCCCGTTGTTTAACACAATGTTAGTATTTGGCTACTCCCAAAATGTCTCAAATTTAAATTATTGGGATTGGCACTTTCTTACCTCCAACACCTAAATAAACGGAACATGACACAAAGTAAAAACAATATCACATTTTGATCCAACTGCTCTAAACAAAGCAGGTGCGAGACCTTGCTTTGACTTCTGTTGTCTCCATACTTTGTGACAGTTTTCCTCATCCTCCGAGATGCAGCTGTGGTTTTCTGCAGATTTGTTGCATTTTTCCTTCCGTCACAGTCATTTCATGGATATTGTCGTGTCGCTAAGATGACAAGGTGATGTCAGAAGAAACTTGTTTGGCTCCGACTAAACTGACAAGAACACACACGCACACACACACACACACACACACACACACACACACACACACCCACACACATACATATTCCCACACCCATGCGCACATACAGATGCTCCTCTGTGTGTTTTCCCACAGCTGCCGTTAGATCCTTCATGTGACCACGGGCTGCTTGTAACACATTAAAGGGAGAATGTGTCACCAACAAGGCTGATATATGGATGGGGCCTTATAGGCGATACTGTGTGCGTGTGTGTGGATGTATGTATACAGGGAGAGGGAGCTAGCCTCGTCCCATCCCCAGCTGTGTGTGTCCTTGGGGGGGGGGGGGGGCCTGATGTTCAAACAGGAAGAGGTGTCAGATGGCCCAGGGACCCATCACTGGGACACAACAACTGGAGATCTGTCCGTCTGTCTGTTGCGCGCGCACACTCACACACACACACACGCACACACACACACACACACACGCGCACACACACACACACACACACACACACACACACACACACACACACACACACACACACACACACACACACACACACACACACACACCCACAAACAACTGTCATCTATACGTCACAGCAGCAGTTTGTCTTCATTTCCCCAAGCGCCCTGCATGGATGCTCAGTCGACAGCAGCCTCCTTCCCTTTCTCCCTCCTCTTTGCATCTGTCGGCACGTACACACACACACACACACACACACACACACACACACACACACACACACACACACACACACGCACAAATCCATACAGACGCCCTGGTTGAAGCCCTAATAATGAGTAATTAGCCGACCAAACAGGTACTGCCTGGGCTAATGGTTGAGGGGGCAGTGTTGAATCTAGGAGGTAGGCTAGTGTTAGAGGGAGCGAAGGAGGGAGGAGGAAACTTCCTTTTTCATCATCCAGTGGAATCTTAGTTTGACTTGCAAAAGCTGTAAGATGATTGGTTGATGAAGGCTTGACGTCCTCCGCAGGAGCAGTGTCCTTCTGCAACATCAGATTCATATTGTTTGATGCTTCAATTCATATAGCTGTCATGTCCAATTACCATCAACCATCACCATTTGGAATTGAGATTGGACATGGCTATGGTGTGTATGTGTCTGTGTGAGCATGCATGTGTGAGTGTGTGTCTGCGTGCCATTTTCTTTTCTTTTTTTCTGCTTTTACATTGTTCCACCTCTGTTATCCTCACTCTGTTGATGACGTGTTAATGCTTGTGGGTGTGAGAAAGTGTGTGTGTGTGTGTGTGTGTGTGTGTGTGTCTCTGTGTGTGTCGGGTGTATCATCGTAGTTGTGTATGCTGGGACAAATTTGTTTTCAGCTTGACTGCCTGGGTGTGTAAATGAGTTTGAAAGGCTATGTAATCACCCAAGATGGGAACTAAGTGTGCCCTGTGAATGTGTGTGATTGTGTGTGTGTAAAGGCAGCTGGACCTTAGCCAAACCCTTGCCAGGTCCTTTTTGGTACGTCCTCTTAAGAATGAAGCACGCACTCGAGTGTAATGTGTGTGTGTGTGTGTGTGTGTGTGTGTGTGTGTGTGTGTGTGTGTGTGTGTGTGTGTGTGTGGCGTGTGAGAGCAAAAGAGAGCATTGGGCATGTTATAACATAATTAACATGTGCATCTCCTCTCCCTCTGAGCTACAAACAAGATACAAAATAGAGCAGCAAGTGGCCACAATGCAATTCAACTCTCTGTCCTCCCTTGAAGGATGTAGGGACGACTCGCAGAGTTAGTAGGTGAACTTCTGTAATGCAGCTTATAACCTTTACCCTTTTTAGATTTACTTTGAGGCTTCAGTCGCTGCTATTCCATTGAATAAACATTAATTGATTTTTGCTGTGAAATTTTGCTGTATTAAATAAAGCACAAATCAGTTTTGGAAAACATCGTTCCTTTGTCTAAGTTAACAAATTAGCCTTTTTGTCTGAATTTCTTATTTATTTTCCATCTCAATTGTAGAAGTTTATCTTTATTGTTTTCACTTCATCCATCCTTCCATCCATTCAGTATTTTTTTTTTAGCTTTATAGGTTCCCACACTACTCATATTCCCTTTCACTCATTCCTACTCTCTCTCTCGATTGCTTCCTCACTCTTTCCACTGTCGTTCCTGCCTCTCTGTGCTCTGATATATTTAAACCATCCCCCTGGGGAGAACAGAAGCCCGCCTCAATCTGGAACCAATTGTTTTGTTCGGTTCATGAATCCAGAACCAAAACCCTGACAAAAGAACTCTTGTAAGGACCGCTGTGTTATTTGTTTATAGCCCGACTTTACAGATTGTGCCCTTATCAAAGTATTTATTGTGCCGACGCGCTGCAGTCGTGGATGCAAGAGAGGGCGCCTGGAGCATCGCAGCACATCAAAGCTGTCACATATATGGGGGAGCAGGGGCCAGTGCTGTGGGCGCAAATGAAATAAGCCCGAACTGTTGCTGATAAGAAGCCACTTTTAAAAAGGCTCTCTCAGTGTTGTCGTGATTTTGCTTTTGCAAGTTCGGGCCACTGGTTAAACATTCTCACACTTACTATCTCTTTGCTTGCTTCTCGGAGCGACTGTGTTTAATTCCATTTCTCATTTGCAAAGGGGTGACCTAATTGAAAAGAGGCTCGGCATGGCAGAACAATGATAAGCAACTGATTAATAAGCCGAACATGGAACTGTTCCTCCGTCAAACTAAATGAATAATAAGAAACTCAGGCCTTGCTCCACTTCATTTCCTATCAGAGGTGGATGGGGTATTGCAGCATAGCACATGTGAGATCAGGGAATTAAAGCCCGCAGCAGACTCCAGGATGTCAATCCCCTTGAGGTCATTTTGAACCGGACCTCTGGCAGACAGGACTCCTGGTCGCGTGTACAACGGCTGACATAGGTGTGTGTGTGTGTGTGTGTGTGTGTGTGTGTGTGTGTGTGTGTGTGTGTGTGTGTACATGTGCGTCTGTTGCAGGCTGAGCCACTGTCAGCATATGCCAACAAGCTGAGTAATACTGGAGTGTGTGAGCTTAGCGAATGCAAACCACCTTAACCTCAATAGGTCAATGACTTAATGACCTTTGCTTCCGATGTTGAGCTGCACACTCAGATTCCAAAATGACTAAGCACCAAAGGTCAGATCAGTCAAGAAGGGTCAGCCACACTGCCAAAACCTTTTGATCCAATAACAATTAAAGGTGGAGTCAGCGATTCTGGAGAATGCTTGTTGTCAAAATCAGTGAAAATCTCCTCAGGATCCACTACCTAGATGCACAAAAAAAGAAAAGAATCCTGTATTAATACACAGCCTAGGCTCTTTAAACGGGAATATTGCTAGCTGTTGTGGGCACTCTTTACCTACCCTTTGTTTACGTACCAGTTTACTGAGCCTAGGCTATGTATTATTACCAGATTTTTGTCAGCGCACACACACAGTACGTACAGGGAGCAGATAGTGAGGCGACATTCACTGATTTTGACAACAAGCGTTCTGCAGAATCCCTGACTCCACCTCTAAATGCCTTTGTTTGTGTCCCTGCTGGCCACAACTGATATCAAACTGCATTACCTTTCAGTCATAAAAGCTTTCAACGTTAACAACTAGCCACAATGGAGGGTTCAATGTCTCCTCGGCTCCTTGTCCTCTCACACATCTCCCTGACCAGTCACATGCGGAGACAGGAGACAGGAGGGCTCAGGTCTGGACTGACAGCGCGGGAGGATCTCCAACTGCTCTTAAACCCATTAAGGCCACCTGGGTGTGTAGCCATGCATGGCTCCAAAGCTGGCCAGGAGGTGTGCGAGTGTGTGTGTGGGTAATTGTGTGTGTATGTGCGCACGGGCCAGAGAGATGGCCGGGAGGAGCAGCCTGTTGGGCGAGATTATCAGGCTCTCACATGTTGCATAACAGATTCCCCGTCTCGTGAAGAACATACCTGCCATGCTGCCGCCAGCTAAGCAGGATGGCCTTTCACTAACGCCCTGGATATACTCACACATGGACACGTACGAATGGACACACCCAACACTTTGCAGCAATTCATTGTTTAGCCTCTGGGACAAAAAAATAACTTTGCTTTGCATCATTTTGTGTGGTGATTGGTTTTCTGTGCGGACTTTATATCTGTGATTTGTGTGAGAGAGAAAAAAAAGGTAGCCAGACTGGCCTCTTTACTCACACAGGTTGAGTCAAAGCCTTCACAAACGTCATTATCCAGACCAGCCTGGAGGTGATTAGGTTGTGTGCTGCTTATGGCTCTGTGTTTAGCATGGGCCTGCTGCATCCCATCCATGCCAACTGCTGTGTGTGTATGTTTGTGTGTGTGTGTGTGTGTGTGTGTGTGTGTGTGTGTGTGTGTATGTGTGTGTGTGTGTGTGTGTGTGTGTGTGTGTGTGTGTGTGTGTGTGTGTGTGTGTGTGTGTGTGTTTGTGCATATGGGCCTGGGTTTGCTGGGGGCTGTGATCCGATGGGTCCTATAACACCAAATCAAACACAGAGGGAGACGCAGCCTGCCTATTTCTCTGTCACAGCCTGTGTGTGTGTGTGTGTGTGTGTGTGCGTGCGTGTGTGTGTGTGTGTGTGTGTGAGCAGGGGGGGTTAAGTAATAAACAAGGTCTCCATGGTGACAACAGATGCAGCTGCAGCAAAGAATGAAGTTGAGTGTCAGCAGTAAGAACCCGCTGTGTGCATGTGTGTTTGTGAGTGTATGTGTGTGTGTATGTGTGTGTGTGTGTGTGTGTGTGTGTGTATGTGTGTGTAAGTGTATGTGTGTATGTGTGTGTGTGTGTGTGTGTGTGTTTGTGTGCGTGCACGTGTGTGTGCTGGAGAAAACACCAGCATTAGGGGCCCAGTGAGAATCGTAAACACCAGCAGGCCATGACTTCCACAAATAGACCTCTTAGTAAAGAGGGAGAAAAAGAAGGAGAGCTGGAGAAGGGGGGGAGGAAGATGATTTCACCCACAACATAAAAAGAAAAGACGTTTAGCTCAAGAATGCTGGGAGCGTAATGAGTTTACGGCCGTACAAGGCGAAACTAGCTTACATGAATGGAAAAGTGCACAAACGAGCGATCAAGTGTAAAAAAAAGTATGGCACATTTCTTTGCACTGGGAAATCCTAAGCTCTGGCATCCGAAGCTTGAAATGTCAAGTTCCTCACACACAGAGGCACGTCGTCCTCCCTCCCCCACGCAGCTAAAGCGCCGGCAATCTATTCATCAGTCTTCATCATCTTTCATCATTATATGGTAATCCTCTCCAGCTCACTCTGGGTCTGTCTTGACAGCACCCCGCAGTGTCTCTTTCTAGTCCTGTTGTGTGGTGAGTGTGCCATCTTGATTCACGCATCCTTGTCAGTGAGTTTGTAATCCCTCCTTTATGGACGCAGAATAGCGTGCTGCTGTCTCACTTCAACACCCCAGCTTCAAGGCCAGATATCCATGCTGAAGGCCGGGCATGCATTGTCGCAGCACCTCTGCAGCAATCCTCATCACGCCCCCCCCCCAGCATAACCCCCACTCCCACTCCCACACCACCTCCCCACCCACTCACTTACCCCTTTGCCCAGGCTATTTTCCAATATTATTTATGCAGGGGCTCTCATTAGTCCTGTCTAAGCTGGCTTTTTCAAGGCTTTTCACTGAAAGGCTAAAACATACAAATCCCCTCCCCAAAAATCCTCTGTAAAAAAACCATATGGAGCACTATACCTTAATCAGAGCAGTTACTGTGTGTGTGTGTGTGTGTGTGTGGTGTGTGCGCGCGTGCGTGTCACTAATATTAGAATAATCCCTGGTGATTATGGGAGTGGTTATTAGGATGAATATGGCAGCGGGGTTGGGTCGGGCCGAAGCGGAGCTGTGGTGAGAAACAGATGTCAGTTGACCCACATCTGCCGAGCATGCTGGGACGATGGAGTGTCAGGTCACAGCTCTGATCACCTCAGGGACGCTGTACATCTGCAGGGCCCCACCGAAAGATCATTGGACTTTTTTCCTCCCCGGTTCACAGTGTGTTCCCTGAAAGCTGTCACCAAATGTCTCTCTGCTGTTCTCTCTCTATCTCTCCCTCTCTCTCTCTCTCTCTCTCTCTCTCTCTCTCTCTCTCTCTCTCTCTCTCTCTCTCTCTCTCTCTCTCTCTGTCTCTGTCTCTCTCACCCTTCTCTGTAATGCCCGTGTACACAAGTACAAAGACATGTGCACACACACGCACACACTTGGTGGAAAATACAAATATTTCTGGCACAAAGAACAAGTTTTGGGACTGTGATCTCGAGATCAAAGGTTTTGGCCATGATACCCACTTGGACTGTGACCCAGACTGCTGGAGCCTAGGGATGCGTGAATGTAAACACTCTCTGGTGCAATACTTTTGTTTTGGTTGAAGAGGAAATTGGATGAAGCCCTGGCAATGAACAGTCAAATATCTAAATGCACACATTTGAATATTATGTGATAATGTAATATGTACATCTATGGCATATTTGACCCCATCTCTCCGAGAACGTATCCATTCCTGTACTAGTTTCATCAGAGAGTCTATAGAAACTATAGACTTCACCTAAACCCAGTGCTCTAGCGTGTGTGTTGCGGCAGGCGGATATTTACCAGTTTAAGCAGGAGCAAATTTTTAACGTAATGTATGATGAAAACCCTGTAATTCATGAAAGCAGACAAATCTCTTTTACATGAAGTGTCATGTAGTGTTGGAAAGCAGCAGATCAGTACATGGATGTGTGCTAAAATTGGCACTAAGTGCATCTGTAGTGAAGCAGAAGGCACGGAGTCAAGCTGTGAAGGGTCCTGTTAGAGGTACACGCTTCTCTCCAGATGTTAACTCCATATTTTGTGAATTCCTTGTAATGATTAAGTCAATGTTTGTACCGCATACGATTATTATTACATGTTTCTGCTTTTTTGAGATTTCCCACACTAATGGCTCCCATTGCACCCCCACATGTCCGAATATCTTGTTTTCTTCCATTTTTTTTCTCCTTCCAGACTTCAGGCTAGATCAGAAAACATAGCTTTTGATGACCTATAAAGCCTATTTTTGCACATTAACTTATCTTCACATAACTGTTAAAGCAATGTTGCACTCATGCCCCTTCCCAAAAAAGAACATCTTTCAAGGCGTGTGTTTTTACTTGCCTATGAATTTAATCTGATTTGAGCATATTTGGTTCTGTGTGTAGGCATTAGTGTTTTCTCTGATCTGGTGTATGCGGCACTTGAGCGAATTAGTTTTGTATTACATTACATCACTGCGAGGCCTAAAAGGAAGACTTTGTCCGTAGTGCTTCTGAAGGAGACGCTACAACACAGATGCATGTTGGAGGACTTCTGCAGTGGCTACTACCACTGACAAGAGAAAGGAGAGGAGCGCATATTTTCCTCCTGGCCAAACCAAACATTGTGGCTTCAAGTTATGGCTGCATTTACTTGAAATGATGCGGTAGACCGACACTGAGAATCAGCGAGCGCTAATTGAAAACAGCTTGCCGGGGCTCCAGCGAAATCTCGACTGTGGGAGAGAGTCTCTTTCTCTATTGTGTTGTATGGTGTAACTGGTTCCCTGGTCATTCCTCCGTGTTCCCGGGAGGCCTGAGAGGTTACGGTCCTAGATAGCTGGCGGATGACTCACTCTGGCCTTTTTCTGGCTGTCAAATAACAAGTTCACACAGTGTCATATGGCCTAGTAAGGAGAGAGACATAAACTATTTCACTTCCCAAGATAGATGGTGATAGAAAGATGATTTTCCATAGTGTAGTTAAACGGACAAACAGTGGATCTCTCTGATGAATAATCAGCTTGCAAACAACTTACTCGACTGCTTTCCTTTTTTCTGTTCACCAACCCTCTCCCTCGTCCTTCCTTCTCCCACTCCTTCTATCTCTCTCTCTTTTTTTCTCAGCAGGATTAAGGCCCATCCTTGTCATCCCATAGGGCAGAGTGGCTTGATTGACAGCTGGGCTCAGCATCTTGACACAGGTCCGTGGCCCCGTCATCGTCGCTGATCGTCCCGCGCTGGCCCACTCGGAGTGACAGACGCCTGCAGAGAGCCATTTACTCCTGGTGCTGCCGAAAAGAAAAAAGATAAAAGAAGAAAAGCCGATGTAAGCCCACCCTGCCCACTCCTTCTTCCATACCTCTTCTTCATAACTTTAATTCCTTTTAGTAGCCCATCCCCTTTGTTTCAAAATCAATGACAAACAATTTTTAGTATCCCTCCTTTATTTTTCCTTCCCAACCTCTGCACTGCTCTTACTGAACCCCTATTTTTCTCTCCTCTGATATCAACTCTTTTGTAGTACAAAGCTACTATAAATCTAAAGGAAATCTGCCAGATCTTAATTAGGGTAATTACTGTTGTTTGTTTTAACTTAACACCGATGACTCCACTTCAGCTACTATCTTCGAGCAGGCCATAACAGATGGGGTGCTTAGTACTCTTTTGGGAAGGCTTGCTGACAGGAGTGAGGATGGAGCTGTATGATTTTGGAGTTTGATGTCTGTCAGCTTCATTTACCTTAGCAAAAAAACTGTTCAGAGGGACTTTTTTCCTAAACCTTTTGTGCATATAGAAGGTGAAGACTCTTGAGGTGACAGTAGTATGCCGGAATTGTAACGTAAACAGTTATGTTTGGGCTGGCAAAATGGCGTTTGCGTGACCAAAAGTGCAGTGTCACATTTGTTTTGATTGATGTAGTGTGAACGTGCCCTTTGGCCAAACGAGCAATGCTTTGAAACTGGTGGGTAATGTCAAAATGTATCGCATTTTTCAATAGTCACTTGGGTCACAAATGTTGTGTTTATTTCTATGCTAACATTGTATTTTTGTGCCACTGATGATTTCTAAATCAAATTAGAAGGAGGTAATAAAAAAAATGTGATGATGTTATTGATGCACTTTTATGACAGTTCCAACCCTTTTGCGTTGTGACCTATTACGTCTTCATGCATAACTCAAGCATTTGTCACCAACCTTAGAATGAAGATTGTTTTTTTGGCTTGTAGGGGTAAGGTTTTGAAAAAAAATTTAATTAATGAGCAAAGGTTACAGGAAATTATCTAGCAGACATAGGCTATATAGATTTGTGTATTTCCTATTTTCAATACACAGCCTCTCAGAATGTTCTTGCAACCTTCTGTGGGAGGTGCCGAAAGAGTGTTCACACTTAAACTTTTGGAAACTCCCAGGCTAAAGTAGAATGTCATTTCGGCAGTATTTCAAGTGTCCCTGAGTATGCAGGCATTTGCTTCGTGCCTCTGGTTTCTTGATTATGTCATTTTATTTCTACTAAGGGGCTGCCACTGGGCGATTCACTTCAAGGCCTCTCTCAATCTGAAACAATGACACAATCTAGGTTGTTGTTCCCGCCGTAATATGACAGTACGATTATGACCAAGTTACATGTTGTGTTTGTATGTCTGTGTGTGTGTGTGTGTGTGTAAGAGAGAGAGAGCGCGCAGAAGGACAGGAGGGCATCAGATGAGTACAGAACGTTTCCACCTGCCAGGTGCCTGGTCTCTAATCCCCCCTCTCTGTCTGATTAAACAAACACACACACACACACACACACACACACACACACACACACACACACACACACACACACACACACACACACACACACACACACACACACACACACACACACACACACACACACACACACACACACACACACACACACACACACAGGCGCAACAAGGTCATCTCTCTGTCAACCATACAATAGCGCTGTGTACCCATCTGGCCTACATCCTAAATACTTCCTCTTTAGAAAGCAAATAAAAAAGGAGAAGAGAGCTAACTTGGTGCCTTAGAAACAGGTCGCAAGGAACTCACTTTTTATTCGAATTAGAACAACAAATGTGTATTGTTTTTACCAATATTTTATGCAGGTACCTTATATCCTTAACTTGTCCGTCATCATGATATGGGGTGTTGCACACATGCTCTTGGTGACTGTTTGAGAAGAGAGACAAACACTGAGTTGTTTTGTCTCATGTCCTCTCCGTCTTGCTCACCCCATGAAACACTGAGTTCACCTCAGTGAGGAGGAAGCCTTGCGCATAATACTTTCTTTGTATGATATCACTAAAATCTTTTACATGTAAGAACACTGCTGTGCGCCGATGCACTGCTGCCAAAACCGCATCACCCCCCCCGGCCAACAATCTCTCTTTTTATTTTCTTTCTTTCTTTTTTCTTTCGTCCCCCCCACACACTTGGGACATTGGACAAACTCCCCCTGCTGTGGTGAGTCATATCATTCTGACACTATTTTATGCTGGGAGTTGCTTTGATATCTTGAGGATAAGGAGGCTTTTGTAGAGACAGTGACATCCATCCTCCTCCTCCTCCTCCTTCTCTTTCTCCTCCTCCTACCCGTCTCCTCCCACTCCCTTGCTTTTCCTGCCCCTGGGGAGGTTGGGCTGGACGACGGCTTTTTATGTCTGACGAGGTTCTGTGCGGTCGAGGTGAGGATGAGGTCAAATGACTTCAAGTGCATACGAAGTCACATTTGTAAATGAATAAAGATAGATGCAATAATGTTTGTGTGCACTTGAAATGCCCGAACACTGTGGTTTCTGTCCTGCATCTGTTATACAGCAAATCCTCATGGATCTGATCCCTGTTAGTAGGCCTAAGTCGCTGACAGTGATTGCTTCCACACGGTAACATAATATAGTGAGATGTATTATAATGTCAGGTGTGCTGGGATGTGTGCTGCTGTGCATTATTTACTGCATTTGGTATCAGCATATGAGAGCAGCACACATTTGCCGTAACTCCTGGATACTGTCTGTGTGTGTGGTTTGATCTACATTATGATAGTGCAGGAATTCCATTTGGTGCCATGCTGTCTGCGCCGTCTCCTCTCGTCACCTGTAGGGGCTGTGATTAGATACTGTCAGCCCCCAGGCCAAAGCTATCACTATACAGGTAGAGCACTGTCAAGCAATAGAGTTCCCTGTGCTGTGTGTGGGATGGGAGGGAAACTGGTGAACTCTAGAAACTGCAGACAGTGCTGAAAGTTCTTGTCACTCTAATGAGCGATCTGTCAACAAGTGTTCGCTACAGGCAACTTGGCGGAAAAAAAGAGTAAGAAGAGAAATATGAAAAAAATCTAGATTATAAGGCGGAAATCCTTTTTATGAATTCCCCCTCCCTCCCTCCCAACCACACACAAACACACAGCAACCTCCAAAAGAGAAATTAACAAATTCCTCTCCCTTTTTTAAAGAAGCACTATAGGCTATCCATCTAGCCTATCTGATTTTTGTTGTTGTCTTGGTTCCCTGATTGCTGGCCCTTTCCCCCCTTGGTTTTCATATAAGGGCTACTTTTCCCAGTGCCATAAATAGGCCTAAACATAATTGCTTTACCCAGTTACACAAGTGCCATGCTAATATCTTTTCCTCTAGGCTACTGGGTTTGAACCATGACTGTATACAAAAGGTTGTCCCTAGCGTTTTTCTCAAACTACATTAATAGACTACCGACATATTTCACATCTCGTATTGCAGAAGCTGGAGTTGTGTGGCCAAATTTCCTACAGTGGATACATTTGACCAAAGAATGTATTAGCCTACTAGCTATAAAGTTGGCTTGACATTGAGCTCTTCTGTGCTTTCCTTTTTAAATAATATTTTATGGAAATTGCCTAAACTTAATTAAATTTCCCAAGATTAATAGGCATACAACCGATTAATAATAGGCTCCTTGTATCAATAGTTTTAACTTTTGGTCATACATCATAGCCTTTGTAAATTGGAATGACAACATTTTTTGTAACCAATATGAAGCTAACTTCGTCTCTTGCTGGGAAAAGTAGTTTTCTTCTACGTGGGTTTGTCTGAGCTAGCTAGCTTGAGTAGCCCATGGACCTATAAAGAAAGGAGTAGCCTAACCACTGTACTGGACTGAAACAAATATCATAGTTTATTTATTTCATTCGCTATTGTTGGCTTGTTCGTGGTCAGGCTTTTCTCATCCTCATAAAGTCCACCGTGTGGGAACGTGGAAACCTGGTGGAATCCCAACTGAAGCTGATATGACTTCGAGCAGCAGCGAGAATAATGGACCCTGCTAAGCAAGGTACATGACCTGAAGATATTTAATAATAATATTAAAGTGGTATAAGTTAGCTAAATTACATTTTATTTTCCACAGTTTTAAGAGTTTGCTTTTGTAAGTTGTCATAACGTTTCTGTTGGATAGTTTGTGTTCTTACTCTGTTGTTAGTAAACAAAGAGCACTTCAAGATGCTAACAACAAGTTCTATCCTCATGTAGGTTAGGCTACGTCTGATTTAGCTATGACGAAATTTCATTTTCTGACCTCTCTTTGTGTCCCTAGGATACTGTCATCCACCTTAAACCCATTATTTGGAATAAAAAAACAAAACAAAAACATTCAACAGTCATAGCCTAGGCTAATCTACACATGCAAATACTATTGTTTTTAGTTGTTAAGTTACATATTTATAGAAATGGAATTTAGTTTGCTCATTTTATATTCCAAATTACATTTGAAAAAGACCACATTCTTCTATAAAATCCACATCAACACACTGTCTACAGTTTTCCCTGTAAAAAAGTCCATTCACTTCCACAGTACTGGTGTGGAGGCAGACATCCCAGCAGTGACATCTAAGAACCTCTGCCACATAAATCATCTGGAAGGCTACATACCACTCAGGGTAAGTGAGAAAAAATATGTGTTTTTGTAAATTGTCTGAATAAAGCTTTAAAAATATAATTGCTTTCAGCCTGAAGGTATCATAAAGCAGCCGTATATCACTGACCCTGCAATCTCTTTAAGCGGGATGCCTCCTCCTGATTGTGCACTGAAGGGGCCCATGTTGCGAGCAGGGAGGCTGACAAAGTAGCTTTGACCCTGGGCCGAGGCTTGTTGTGGCGCTGCCTCTCTGGAGGGCTTGTCTGGAGGCTGGCTGCGCTCTGTCTGGGCCGCGCTGCTCTCTAATCACCCTGACACTGCACTTACAGGGCTGACAGCTATGGCGCCAGAGAGAGAGAGAAGGAGAGAGAGAGGGAGAGGGAGGGAGCGAGCGAGGGAGACATTGTACACGTGACAAGGCCCACCTTGGCTCTCCACTTGTTCCCTCTCAAGATAATCACTTTCTATTGATTTTCCTTGGAGCAACACACAGATAGATCCCTGTTGCCTCTCAACCCTCTCCGATGCGGCTTGTCAAAATATCTAAAGGGGCCCACGGCGTACCGACCTGTCACCTATTACCTTTCCTGATCCACTTTAATAATTGATTATGTACGCAAAGTGGAGAGAGAAGCGAAGCCGCCGCAGGCCTTCATTTCTTTGCGCCATGATCAATAATGAAACTTAATCGCAGGCACAAATCTTTATCTATCCCTTTTGAAAATAATCAGGGCTTTTGAAGCAAGGGTGTGTGTGAGTGTGTATGCTATGAAACATAAACCCAGACTCTGTGTGTGTGAGTATGTGTGTGCAGTCGATGCCTCATTCCTTTACAGCTCGTATCAGTGAGTTGAGGCGTCACAGCCGGCGCCCTCTGCTACTTACCTAATTAGCTCTAGGAGCCCCTGCATTATTAACAGGACCCTAAATCATTCAGAGGGGCCCTAATGTGTGTGTGTGTGTGTGCTCGCGCAAGGGTACTACACACAGAGGGGGTACGGAGGATCACTGCGATAATGTCCCTCCCTATTCAAGACATGTCAGACGTAATTATTCACCCTGGGAAGACATGGGTCCAGAACACTGGTAATGGCAATCCCCACCTCCGTCTCCTCCTCCTACTCATCTCCCTTCCCCCCTTCCTCCCACTGCCTTTATGACTGACAAGGTGCTAGATGGCTCAGACACACTCTATAGATAGACAAATAGTAGAGGACGGTCAGTATTGTTAGAACACTAGTGTTCACGTTTCAGAGGTCACGTGTTAATGTGCCGAGAGATCAGCAGGAATAAATGGATAATGTTTGTTTTATTATGTACACAGACCTCATTAGCTGAGGAGCAGCTATGTCATTTGTAGGCCTCATTTGCTTACATTACATGTGATGTTCTAAATCATTTTTAGAGCAAAGTTACAGGTATAATAGTGTGAGGGAGCAGTCTTTCAGCTATACTTTAACAACTGCTAGACTCAAGTATGTGGCAAAAGAAAAAAAAATCAAACCCTCAGAAAACCAAATGCAGCTGAATCATGTTCAGCAGAATGTGGTTGTTTTCTCTAGGTTTAGCAGCTGGAAGTGGTTTGGTCCTTTTGTCAGCAGAATCAGCAAGGCACAAATGAAAAGTCAATATACATCACTTCCTCCCTCTCAGCCAATAGCTGTGTGTGTGTGTGTGTGTGTGTGTGTGTGTGTGTGTGTGTGTGTGTGTGTGTGTGTGTGTGTGTGTGTGTGTGTGTGTGTGTGTGGGGGGGGGGTGGTGTGGTAGGGTGATATTGTTTTGTATGAGATAATATTTGGCTAGGCTGGTGACCAGGAGCTCTTGCCCTGGTAATTCCACATGTGTTTACAGGAATGCGACTGTTTCCTGAAGCCCTGCAGTAGCTTTGGTATGTTAGTCGAATTCCAAAACATTGCTCCCCTTCTCTGCGGCATAGTTCACTCTCCCACATGGATTTTACACAAAGATTATTTTGGATGAGGCTTCAGGAGGGCCAGGAGATGATGGCTATTCGTTTCTGTAAAAATATTTTTTGATAATTTTTTTAACAGCATAGAGAGCTTTAATGTTTAAACGCTAACCATTTCTAGTAACGTCCGTGGCTGTTTGTGAAATGAAGTGAATTCTGTCACTAGGTGAGACGGTGCTTCAGTGGCCTTCCTCTGCAGCTTCCCTTGAAATAAGCAGGTGCCAGTATTATTGCTTTGCACATCATGCAACATTAATGCAAAATGTCTATAATTGCTTTAAGTGTTCAGTTGCAGCAGTAGATATGCACATCTCAAAGGATTCTCTGGCGTATATACGAAGGGCTTTAGTGGCATTGGCAGTTGTGTTTGAATGGGCACATTTCACTAACAAACATCAATGCTTTGCGAGTGACAAAACAATGTATTCAGTTAATGCCAGTGAAATTAGGGGCTATGGGCTTTTGGAAAACGAGTATTTAAAACGCATAAGCCTCTCTACTGTTATTCAGAAATTTTAAATTTTTTAAAACTGGGTGAAGCCAAGAAGATTACAGGCTTTTTACCACAGTCTCAGGATGAGGGGAGAAAAACAAGATACAAGTCTCGGTATGTCGGGAGAGTGAGGGAGAGAGGGAAAGAGAGAGAGAAACACTCCTTTAAATCGTTAATCTGGTCCGCCCCTCCCCCCTCTGTTTCAATTAAGAAAATTACTTTTTAGTTCAATTAACAATAATTCACGGTTAACTGAATAAAGTTTATTACACAATCAAGGCGACAACAGAGCAAGTGAGACGGGCACACACACACACACACACACACACACACACACACACACACACACACACACACACGTAAGCACGCATGCAGACTTAAACTCACAAGCTCACATACACACACACACACACACACACAATCATGCGTGCACACTTACAAATCACAAGTACACACACACACACACACACACACACACACACACACACACACACACACACACACACACACACACACACACACACACACACACACACACTGACACACACTGGACCTTCTTGTTGTAGCAGGTGTCGGGGCCCCTGATCTGTTGACCCATGCCGGCTTTGGTGAGCCGCGACAGGGGGAGGCAGGATGCTACCGAGGGCCTGATGCTAGAGGTCTGGGGGAGGACCACATTTGTTAAGGGATGATAGCTAGAGAAATGTGTCATGGTACTCTTAGATTGGAGGGGGCCCCTGCTCTATCCCCTATATCCTTGTCCTCAGGCAGCAGCTTGCATCACAGCGATTAGCTCCCAAACACAGACAATAACACGAGCAGCCACATTGTCATAATCACCATTATCCCCCCCACCACCACCACCACCACCATCCACACAAAACCATGGCATTTCTGGAAGTCTCCGCCCAACTACAGATGAGCTGTGTGTCTATAAACATTCAGGAAAATGAAATAGCTCAGCGTATAAATGGTCTCTTTTTTTACATTTACATACCGACAATACGTTTTTCTTTTGCCTCAGCCTTGGTTCATTCTCCATTGTTCCATCCCCTCCTCTTCTCCCCTCTCTTCCCTTCTCTTCTCCTGTCCATTCTTTCTCTCCACCCCATCTGAAATGATTTACGTCGCCACAGTTATTGGGTAATCTCCACTGCCATTACTCTTAACATCTGCTCTGTCACAATGCTAAGGGCTTTTGGTGGTGCTCTGCAAGAGTTATTCTGTGTGGATACAGTCCTGTGATGCAGACAGCCCCCCACAACCCCCCCTCCATCCACTGACCTCTCCCTGTATGTGCTTTCTGCGTCAGAAGAGACAAAATAGCTTTCTATGTAAGTGGAAGCTGTATGGTGCTCCTGTGTAAGTGAGAGACAAGGAGAATCGGATTGGAGAGGTATATAGGCTGAGTTGTAGACTGCTGAGGTAACTACCTAGAGGTCAAGGGTCAGCTGATGATCTCAAGTCAAACGTTAAACCTCTGCTAAGGGGAAACATTCCAATTTCGGATGATCTTACAGAGGAGGCGATGCAATTGATATAATTTTTTTCCCATCTGAAACATACAAATACTACCTCCCGACCATCTTGATGATGCACACATTTCTCTCGTACTTTTCCAACTGTCTGTACGAATGAATAGCAAGCAACCACCCACCCAGCAGACAGGCAGTTAAGCAGGCTAACCTTTAGCGAGCAGGGAGAGGAACATTCAGAAATTTCCATCAGATTACCCTCTCCAGTTTCCATTATGTCTGTGTGTGTGTGTGTGTGTGTGTGTGTGTAGGCACCCTCCGTGTTATCCCCCCCCCCCCTCCTCTCTTTGCGCAACAAATTGTAACCATTTGGTATTCAAATAACAGCAAACAGCTCAGATCTGCTGGAACAATAAGCGCTTTCCAACCAATCGCCCACCTGGTCTTGACCGTCTTGATAGTTGTCAGTTCTTTCAGCACCACTCAATTGCCAGTGTGGGTTTCTTTTTTTTCTCTCTTTTCTTTTTTCTTCCAACAGCTAGCGTTTCTAAAGCCTTCCTTCTGATTCCACTTTTACCTCCCTCTCTTTTCTCTCTGCGTATTGACCTTCAGTTTCTTCACAGCACTCAGGAGTGCAATACAGATGAATTGGGTCTAGTGGGTGTCACAACCTAGCAAGACTTCCTGTCTGTAATAGTTCTCTATGCACTGAAGCAGTCTGTGTGTGTGTGTGTGTGTGTGTGTGTGTGTCTGTATACTTTCTACGTTTCACCCGCATTGAGAGAAAAGTGTATGACATGGGTCCAATATTGTATGATTGAGATGGATGATCTGCTTTTATTATCTGTGTGTTTAGTATGTATGTGTATGTGGGCATAATACTCCCAGAGTGCCGAGGGAACACATTGTGACCCTAGTTGTGTTTGGCCACCAGAGGCCACGCTGGCAAAGGCTGAAATGATGATTAAGGACAGGGGGACTGGATGGGAAAATGTGGATTAATGGAGCTCAGATGGAATTAATAGCCATGACATCCCACAACAACGGAGCCGTTAAATGAGAAATGGATGGTAAGAGTAAAGACGGAAAAGTCGCATCTGCAAAACTGACTTGCCTAACCTAACTTATTTACACTTGACGACAAAAACACGTAAAATCAGTCTTTTTAGCAAAGAATTTAGCAATGGTGGTCTCAGGCCTGTATCCACAGGGATTGAATTCAAAACGGACTGTTTTGCTGTATAATGTTATTGATTAGGAAATTAAGGTGTTAGTGGTTGGTGGATTGGCTGATAGACTTTAAAAAAAAATTCTCTCCAGTCTTTTATCTGTACGATCATTCCTTAACCTCCAATGTAATGGTGTGATTGATTCCTCAATGCACTCTCCTACAGACACTCAGGTTCCTGCCTATTTCATGGGCTCTTCAACCAACTGGTTAGTTGCTTGACATTAATCATGTGAGCGGGTATGGGTAGCTGCACATGGCCGGTGGCTCGGCCTGGAAGTGGGCAAATGGGGGGACGTTCTGGATAAGGTGTGGCCGACTCAGAGGCACCGAGAGCAGGACTGGGTTGAGGCAGAGGGCCGGGGGGACAGCCTGGAGGTGGTGAATCGGTGGTGCGTCCTGAATGAAGCGAGGCCAACTCAGAGTGAACCAAAGTGGGGCTGGAGGGCTCAAAAGTGTCCCCTTGAAAATAAAAATAAAAGTTTGAAAATAGGACAGAGTCCTTGGATGCAATTGCCCCTAACCTTAACTATAAAGGAAAGGGGGTAGTATTGCACTTCTAAGGTCGGGGGCAGATTGTATGGGCCAAGATCTGTTGCTGGCAAGATATTTCATGAATTGTTGGCGTGAATATTTACAAAATGTAATTAAATGTAATATGTGGTTTTGCAGAAATGTCAAATAAAGTTCCGTCGTTACCTGTGGTTGTCAGGAGAAACAATGCTCAGCCTTAAGGCCTTTGCACACCGGGCGCGTTTTATTTGTGCGATTAATCCGTTAATTAACAAACGTATACAGAGTCAATACAAGCTTCCACACCAGCGCCGTCATTTTGCACCGCAAATTTGCGTTTTTTATTTTTTCGAACTGAGTTCGATTTTTCTGGGACGTCGCTTTTAAAGTGAGACGCGACAAAATTCACATTTCAAAACATTCGCTTTTACGTTGCGTTTATTCGCGTCGTGCCCGGTGTGCAAAGGCCTTAACATTGACTTCCAAATTGTAAATTCATTTTCGATATTTCTAATACAACATCATTGATGCGAAACTCTGGCAGACTTTATAAAAATTCTGTTTTCCATAGACTTTGGAGATGATTGAATAATAGATAATTAAGTGCAAACACATCTATTTAATATATGTTTAAAGATTCCATATTTAGAAAAACATGATATTGTCACTACTTGGCTGCATGCTGGGAGTACAGATTCAACCCCCTGAAGTTCTGGTTTGCCTGTTTTAGGACGAAACAGTTGCTGGACCGACTTGTCTTTTCTCTTTGATTTCACCACCTGCTTGTTGTTCAGTTGGTGGTCTTTCACTTCTACCTCCTGCGGGCTACACACATCCTGGCTTGTGTGTGTTTGCGCATAATATACACACACACACACACCTGGAGAACTTATTTGCATGTTAAGTCAGAAACGCCAGAATGGTTTAGCTCCAGGTGGTGATCAGTCATTAATTCCTGATAAGTTCTGCGGGTAAATGTTTACCTCAGACTGGTTAGACATTACCAAAGAATGGAGGCCATAGGATCGTTAAGTCTTGACTGGGAGTATTTGTAACAGTTTGCAACTATTTTTAACGGGTGATGGCGCATGATAACGACTCATTTAGTTTTCTTTAGGAACTGGATATAAGTTAAAGAGTTGAAGGTAAACATAAAGAAGGATTAGTTGAAACACAACAGAATGAGTTAAAGTCTAGAAAAAGTACTTGAGCCTGAGCTATTGTCATAGCAACATGTCATATGATAGTAACACTGCATAGTTTGGTGGAAGAGTGATTTAGAGAAAACAAACGTGGGGTGAAAGCAGCAGTTCATAGAGTTCACCCCAGAGCATCTTGCTTTCTATGAAAATATAGCAGGGTGTTTTTTTTCTCATGTAAAAGTCAGAGGGGACAGACCACGGGACGTGTGAGAGCAGATTGAAATTACAGTTGAAAACATATAATAGCGCACTAACCTACTGTGCTTCATTCCTTTACAGAAGGTACCTGTAAAACCTGGATTTACCAGCTGCTCAACTACCTATTCTGCAGGGCCTGTTCTGACGCAAAGTTTCATATGAAATGATCAGTCAAAAAAATTATACGAATACACTGTAAAGTGAAGTAAAAGAAAAAATTTAAAGTTCATAGTATCCCTAACATGAACTCTTTATGATCCCATCTCTGCAGGCGCCAACAAAAGGCTCCTCATCCCGTCTCTGCCAAAACATAGGTGACGACAGGTAGGTGTCATTTAGTTTCCCCTCCTCTCTTAATACCCTTAAGGACTATTTTTTCCCTCTTATTCTTGATTTTTTTCAAGTGGGCTTGAACTCTTTATGTCAAAGACTCATTACTCCATCTTAAGTATCTGTGTCTGTGGGTCTAGTACTGACCAAGGGCAGCAAGGGGGGAGAAAAAAAAAGAAAAGGAGAAAAAAGAGAGAACATCGGTGACTGAAAGGGAAACTGAGATAGTGTGCATTGACAGGATTGAGCTCCCAGGTGGGGTGTCACCCTCAGGGGGAGGCAACAGTTGCTGACAATGCTGTGTGCGTGTGTGTGTGTGTGTGCTTGTGCGTGTGTGTGTGTGTGTCTCTCATGAGAAGGTCTTGGCAGGTTCTCTCTTCGTGAATGAAGATTATTCGGTTATTGCTCATTAAAAGGCCGGTATAGGCCTGGGATGATGACAATTTGACATGTAGAAGCATTTCACTGATTCAAGCAGTGGTCGTTGTTGCAGAAATATTACGCAAGACAGATGGAAAAAGCATTTATGTATGTAGAATACACAGTAGATATCTTTAAGAGAACTTTAAATATTCCCGGTACAGTTAACAATAATATTTTCACTCCAAATAATAGAACAAGCTCTCACTTGACTATGTATAAATTAAAGCAGTTTGCCCCTTTTGACCAGCGTGTATTTTTTATTTTTTACTTTTTTACAGTAGTCACGCAGCGAGTGTTGTTGACTTTGTCGCTACCTTCCCATTGTGAAAGGGTGACCTTCCTCTTTCTCCCACTCTCTGTTCTGCTCAGCTCCGTACATCTGTCTGTTTACCAGCATGCCTGTGTCTCCCTCAATCTGAACTGATGAGTGCAACTCACAGCTGCTCCTCTCTTGTTTCCCGCTGCTTGGGTTGTGTGTGAGTGTGTGTGTGTGTGTGTGTGTGTGTTGGTGTCATTGTGCTCGTCTGTGACGCTCCCAAATCAAAGACGACTGGCTCGCTACCGCAACAACACACCTCCAATCAAAGTTTAGATAAAAAAAAAGTATTCTACTTTGAACCCCCCCCCCCCCCCTTTCTTCTTCACAAATACCCACGCGGATACATACACAACTTTGTAGTTACTGTACGTGCATGCACAAAATACGACAACTGCGTCACCTGAGGCTTAAGACTAGCATTCCTCTTTTGCATATCCTTCATGTTTTATTACTGTGTTTTGTCATTTCCTGCTTTGTCTTTACCATAGTGACAAAAATCTTGTGGTTGTGTGGTCTTTTTTTTTCCTCATAAGAAGACTTATAGGGTAAATGGGGTATATATGTTTGTAGAGAGTCGATGCTCACGAGAGGTGAATGATGGGAAGAGGAAGTGTTTGGTTTCAGGGAGGGCAGCGAGAGGTGAAGAAGAAGAAGGAGGTTAACAAGTGATATGTCTGCAGGGGAGTATGGGATACCTTTGAGAGCATGACATCATCAGTGCAGGTGTTGTTTGCTCTTGTCCCGAAAGTTTAGGGCGAGGACTGAACCTGTCCGACTCGTTTTGGACCCCTCAGGACCACTTTTTACAAAGTACTTCAGGTGCAAATGAGATATATTTTCAGTTACTTTCTTCTTTTGAATTTTTTTCTTATACACAATTTTAATGTTCATTAACAGTCCTATGTTTTAGATACTGTAGATACAGATATAAACTATGGTATGAGCAGGTGGTATAAACATAGATGTGTATATATAAATATAGGAACAGATGTAAGATAACGGAAGTGTGCCGAGGTCAAGAGTTCAGCAATCCTTATTAAATAAAAGTAATTTTTTCAACAGAAATACCTAACATAACAAGTTGTATCTTGTATAAACATAAACTAAATATCTTTGGGGTTTACCAATTTGATTATACCACTTGGGCTTCAGGAAATACCTGTGATAGGCTGGACAGGCTTTATAGAGGAAATCATTTTCAGATTAATTGTTATTGAAAATAATACATTTTTATCCCTAATAACAATCTCCAATGGTTAAGAAATAGAATAAGCTAAGGTTTGGGTTAGTCCAGCTTATCAACGGTGGAAAGAGATCTGTTTTAAATACATAGATTGCACTCAGATTTAAAACTTGTGCATGAAAACCCCACAGTTGCCGATGTATGTGAAACTATGTTTGCATTTTGTACGTACATTCAAACATACTTCAGGGCACTGATGACTTACTGTATGTAGAAGTTTTTTTTTTGCCTCCTGTAAATATTTCTGTACAAAAACAAACACTTTCACCTTCAGGTAGAAGAACTCATCCCTGTGTCGTGTTGCCTGTCGCTTCCGGTGAAATGTTTCTTTGGTATTTCATTTGCAATTAGGAAATGTAAATCAGACAGGTGCTGCTGGCATCTATCAGAGTCGGTATTTGTTTTACCTAAGGCATCTCAGATCCTCCCTTTGTAATCACACGCACATGCACGTTTACGCAGTTGAGCGCACACACACACACGCACGCACGCACGCACGCACGTCGCACACACACACACACACACACACACACACACACACACACGCACACACACGCACACATGCACACACACACACACACACACACACGCACACACGCACACACACACAGACACACACACCGGCATAAACGCAGACACAACAAGGTCACCTCCACGTACCAGTTGGGGTCTTTCCACATGAGTCTAAGGAGTCTTCAGAAGTGCTGCATTAAAAGGGAAGCAAACTTTTTTGTTTCAGAAGACGGAATACAGAGTGTGCCTTGTTTCTGACTGACATATGTTCACTGTGTGTGTGAGAGAAGAACTGGGATCCACACTCTCTGCACATAAGGAGAGGTACAGCTGCTAGATAGTATTGCTTAGTTTGTGTGTGTGTGTGTGTGTGTGAAGTGAGGGAAGTGTGTGTGAGTTCACACAGGCGTAGTAGTAACAAAGTGTGCCAGTGTGGAGGAGAGAGTGGAAGTTGAGTGTCAAACTGGTGAAGAGGAAGGAGATATCTGCAACATTTGGTTTCCAGTATGTCACATTTTTCCACCGCATTTTAATCACCTTTTAGAAATGCCAAATACTGAGCGTGAGAGATAAATCCTTGTTCACAAAGGCTGACCAATATGACAAATGTGCGATTTTAATATTTGGACTGTGGACAAGTAACTTTTAAAAAGACAGTTTTTTAAAATATTCAGATGCCCTCCCACACGCGACGGCACACGTCGACCACATTTTAAAAACGCATACACACATACAGTTTTATACCACTGGCAAATGCCTTATTCCCACCAGCTGTCTGAAAGCATAAAACCCAGGCTTGTTGTAAAGTCTGGGGCTTAAAAGCACTGCCAAAAAGAAAGCTGGGCAGAAATAACGGCATTAATTCTGTGATTTGAGCCACCACTCAGACTCAGCATTTAAAGGTGCTTAAAACTAGCAGCTGGTGTCAACAAGGTAATAAAATCGGGCACGAGGGATCACTCTGCCTGACTTGTGTTGGGCAGCGGGACGTGCATGTTAGCTTAAACTGTAGTGATGCGGGCAGAGAGGAGACACTGGCGCGGGCCGCGGCCTGCCACCCTGCCACCCTGCCAAAGAGAGAGAGAGGGCGGTTAGGGTAATGTGAGGTCGTCATTTGTAGTTCATCAGCTTGTGTCAGAGAAATATAACATACAATAGATTGATTCTGGCGTGTCACACCCTACGTGTTATGTCTCCAGTGTTGTGTTTTCCAGCTCAAGCTGGTTCTGAAATGGCCTGGGAAAGGGCTCTGCCAGTGACATCATCGCTGCCGCTGCAAGGTCTCCCTGTCTCCCCCTTTGTCAGGTGAAAGGTATCATTTGCCACGGCTCCTGTTAAGTCAGGAGTTGGAAAACTTTAATTTCCCCGTGGATGTTGCCAGGGCTTTGATGTTCATTACCCAATCCCCGAAATAAGAGTTGTACGTTGACTCGGTTTGAGCCAAACACTCTTGTTGCAGCATTAGCTAACCCCAGAACCTCTGTATCATCTTTCTTACTGTCATTCCCCCCTCCCTCCCTCCCTCCTCTCTCTCTCTCTCTCTCTCTCTCTCTCTCTCTCTCTCTCTCTCTCTCTCTCTCTCTCTCACACTTTCTTCTCTTTTGTTGTCCTTCCTTTCTGAAGGGCAATGTTGAGATTTCTGTAAAAAAAAAAAAAAGTCAAGACACTCTGCTGGACCTGGGCCACAAAACGCATTATGATCCATCTCCTCTGTGCTGCATATTAACGCGTCCTTCACGATGTGGCAGCGGCTTGTAAATGCCTCCACACACTTCAGCACTCCAGCTCTCCTCTGCTTTTTTCAAATCTATACGGAGCGAACATCTCCACTGCCCTCTCACTGCTTTGTGGCCCTGCAGATTCCTTTGAAAGAGGAACCCGACCTTTGAGTCAGAATGGGTATTTGCACACCTTTTACCACACCAAAATGCGAGTGAGATTTTGGTAAAGATTACCATTACAGCCTGTAGAAATAAATAGCTTAAAGGTGCTACAAGGAACATTCAGTTTGTCTTCATTTCTTGCAGCCCCTTTGGACATAAGCAGAAGTGTTTTTACCAAGCCAGCTGTTGTTCCTGTGTGAGAGTACCTATGATGAGCATTATTTGCACTGATGGCCTCGTTTGCTGTTACATGTTATGATCATCAGAGGAAAAATGAGACTGCTTCAGAAATATTAAAAGTTACTCGTAGGACCTTTCAGTTAACTTAAGTTAAGTTAAGTTAACTTATGAAATACAGATTAAAGGAGGTCCAATCCAAAAGTGTAGGGAACCACCAGAGTACTGTGTGTAGTTGTGAAATAAATCAGTGTATTATGCATGTATGAAATTTGACTTGAAAGTGGGATGGCATGTTTGATATAATCTACACACAGAGCTGTCAGTCAAAAGCAAGGGGGACAAGTGCAAGGTGTCCTGAAGGTTAATGGCTTAGGAAACGCTGAGCAATTTAAACACCATATGGATAGGCTCATCATCTACAAGCTGTTCAAGGTTGAACCCATCCAGAACACTGTAGGATTGAGATAATAGCCTTCTTCGCCCCAACTGTTGTTAAGCTACCAATCTCCTGTCAGCCACAAAGGAACACCCCAAGCAACTTTCCCCTCCTCTCTTTGCTCAATTTTTGACTCCTCTTCTCTCTCCCTCCTGTCAGTCAGTGAGGCACACAATACAGAGGTGTTGGTGACACATCCATCCTTCCGTTCTTCCTTCCCTTTCACCCCACCATTTTTTTAACTCCTTCCATCTCTGTTCTCCTCTCGTCATTCCTACTTTCTCTTCTCTCTCCCATACACATTTGTTGGATAGTGGCTCGCCCTCAGAGCCATCTGTTTCCAGGCAGCCTGTGAGTATTGCTGAAATATGTAGGGCCTAATTAATTCAACCAAATTGTTTTAGAATAGATTAATACAATAATGGCAGCGCATGAAAGGTTATTTCAAGTACAGCACTCAGCTAATCTCATCAAAGGGTAGAATTCACATGCTCGGCACTCGGTGAACCACCCACCGCCATATAGACACCTCGTGTATACTGGAAGTCTATCTTTACGTATACTGGAAAACGTCTCAGCTATGGGGGTGGGTAGGTGGATCATTAAAGAGAGGATTGATCAATACAGGACATGATGAAATGAAGTGTTTACAATGTTATGCAAATTCAGGCCCCTACACATAGTAAGGTTTAGGGTTCCATTGGATGTGATCAGAAAAAGTCCATTACGAAATGCATCCTTATTTTTGAGATGGAATGATGTGCTACAGCCCTCGGTGTTATCCTTTTCAATTTTTCATATAAAACAAGGATCATAATACACCATATGAATTTGTCCATAGTAAAATGCATACTTTGACTGTTAAATGAACCACTTCACCAATATCACACTACATTTTTTTTATTGCTTTATTATTTATCTTTTTGGTGTCTATTTCTTTGTATCAAGTCATTTATTTCTCAGTATTTGTGGAGCCTGGGAGGTCAAAAGCTCATTTTTGAACCAGCAACCTTTTTTTACTTTAATATTGGCTCCACTTATCCTGCCAAGCCTCTGGCATCATACATTATCGGAGATGGATCTGTGATTGTTTTTCTCTTTGATGGTTGTTAAGCAGAACAGCTGGCGATGCTTTTAAATCCTGTGACCTCCAGAAGCGAAAACAATAGTCGCTCACTTGAAAGCGCTTTATCAATGGCATGACAGCAAACTCATTATAAAGGGTGTCATTTTTAAAGTACTTGTGTATCCATATTGGGAAAGACAATGTTTCCTTGATGTCATTTGTATTTTGTTGTTGTTGTTGTTGTTGTTGTTGTTGTTGTTTGCCATGGTGGTTTGATCCCTGAAGGAGAAATTTGACCTTCTGGGTAAAAAAAAATCTTCGTTCCTTAAACTGCACACCCCGCTGGTCTTGTATTTTTTGAAAAAATTATAATGTTTTGTCCGAGAGAGGTTTTGGGGGGAGTATGAATAATACTTTTAGGTAAGATTGGTCACCAGTAGTGCAATTGACTTTGTCGGCACATAATTGACCTGAATTTAATTTATTTAACCATCTAGCCAACAACAATTTTTAAGTGTCAACTTTCTTTTAAAAAAAGGTGTGTGTCTTATTTTCAAATAAAGCTCTTCACATATCTTGGGAGACAGAGAGGCTACGCCATCAGTCACCTGGCCTAACCTCTGTGGGGAAGGATACAGCCAAGCAGAAGTCACAAAGCTGTTGTTCATTAAGATTAATACCAGCCCCACTGTATTCCCTGGAGAGGCAAACTAACAGATTCCCCACTCGACATTCCTAGAGCCCTGCTCCTATAGACGACGCTGCTTCATTAACACCAGTATTATGGCTGAACCACTTGCAATTAGGAATGTGTTTAAGACGGAGCCATGCACGCACACTTACACCGGGCGTGTGCACATGTCTGGTTAAACACACCTACCCTTACACATAGACTTATACAGACACACAAACACACACACGCACAAACACACACAGTGGCACGTTGTTGGTTGCATTTTTTTTAAGAGGAGGAATATGATAATGAACCTGGCTTGATAGAGTAATTAACTGGGCTAAATGGAAATCCCACGAGGTTCAGTGATAGTTAGCAGATGTTCTCTGAAATACATTAAAGACCAAACGTCTTGTGAAGGGGGAGCAAGAGAGAGAGAGAGAGAGAGAGAGAGAGAGAGAGAGAGAGAGACAGACAGACAGAGAGAGAGAGAGTAAAAGAGGGAGAAGATTATTGCCACTGTAGATACAATTTTGGGTTTTTCAAATAAGGAGTGGAATTGGAGGTCTGGTACATCTGTAGTCAGAGTCTTTTATTCAGAAACAATGTCTCTGTTGGGTGGATGGGTGGGCGGAGGGGTGTCAGCTGATCAGAGTCATGTGGCTTAGGGGAGTAGCGCTCATCAAAACAGAACAACCTCAAGCGAGCTTTGTTGTAAATAGGAAGCTTTTACGAGAATGATACATTTCTGGTCGGTTAAATTTGGTTTTGATGATGTCGGCGACGCGGCGTGTCTTAGAGGTAGGAAAAAGCCAATAAATGTGACCCAATAAATCTGGCACGGGAAGTGTTTTCTGGTTTAATAAAGTGTGTTACATACCAAAATGATTCTCTGGGAGAGTGACTGTTTCCGTGACACTGATGTAAAATAGAGATGTGTTGGAATAGTGTGACTTTTGGAGGGCATAAAGGCTTAAGACTGTGATAGTTTGAATTCTCAGAGGATATAATTCTGAATGAAAGGACATTTCTCATTCTCAATCACTATATACACATAATAGTTGAACTGAGTTGGAAGTATTAAAATATGCAAAACTTTAATTCCTGCCTTCTTTTAATAACATTACATTACCTCCTTCGTTGTTTCTTCCGTTAGATTAAAGGGACGGCTGGCTGTCACTGACGGGCTCCGTCTATAGCTTGGTCATTGCCTTCTACACATCAATATCTCTGGCACCACCATAGGCAGGGAAGTTGCACTCCACAGCTAGCTAGCTAACTCGCTAAGTCACACTGAGAAGAGCCATCTGCTTCCGTGTCTGAACTTTAGAACAAAGACGCCAGGCTGTCAAAGTTTCCCTCAAACAGAAATGCACCCTGACTGAGTCACAAGCAGACGCTCACAGGCAGAGTGCCATGGACCCATATACATACACAGTCATGCACACACACAAACACACACACGAAAGAACACACAGTCCACCCACATATGCACACTCGTTTTGGACTTGTGTCCTTCTGTTCTGGAGTTCTTATGGACTTTCCCATTCTTATTTTAATGGCTCATCTGAGAAATCTTTTTTTTTTCAAACTCAGAAATAGTTCCCTAAAAAAAGAAAAACCTAAATGAGGCATGTGGTTCAAAGAAGAAAAAAAAGAGAAAAAAGCATGTGCATGTGTTTGTGCTTGTGGGGAGGAACACCTGTTAATATTGAGCCTATTACTGAATTTCTCCCAGTCAGTCCATGTGGTCAGTAGGTGTAAAGCAGCTGCAGGAAGTACAGTAATGACTTCCTGTTTACTCCGCCTCCTCCCACCCACTCACCGGTTACAGCCGGCCATGTGGTCTGTCCTGCATGGACCGACTCCATCACTAATGAACTGGAAAAGGACACACAAATCTGTGGCGGACTTTAACACCACTAAACACACACATACGAGACACACATCATCAGGTTACTAGCGCTGGCGTGATCCGTCTCATTTCGCTTGTGGGTGACACCCCGGTTACTTGTGGGATGAGCTTGAACTCCCAGTGACCCTCACACACCTTAATGTATTGATCAATCAGCGTTCCATTAACGCCGCCCACGCCTCCTTCTAATCTAATCTAATCTTTTTTTTTTTTTTTTCAACTCCTGTAGGCACATCCACACTGTCTATATCACACATGAGCAAAGGGCAAAAAAACAACAACCTGGAAAAACCTTTTAGCAGGCCCTATTTTGATAGACGTAATGTGTTCCAGAGGAGTACACTTGAATCCTCTGCCAAGTTAAATCTGTTTACATTAAGTGTGAAGAATGCCTGAGCATGAACCCCTCCTGCCCTAACAAGAGAGGACAGCTGATATGGAGCTATAACACTTCAGGCCTGTTGCTGTTTTTTTTCCACACACAGCGTAGCAAAGTGAATTATTTGCTAGGATTGGTAACTGACATGAAGAAATATTGCTGACACGTTGACAATTTTCTATCTTTAACACCTTCAATGAAAACCAGAAGGCAATGAGTTACAGTTGTGGTCATATCTATCATGAACAGCGCAGTGTAAGAACAGTAACAGTTCTGCCTGCTGACATGTCACATTGCACCAGAAGGCTGCTGATGTGGAAGTTGATATATTGCACTTCTCTTTCTGATGCTAGATCCTATTGGCTTGTACTTGTTGATAATTTGAGGCACAACAGGGAGGGAAGTTCTAAATCACACAGCTAGATCCGATGTTTTTTTTTCTGTAACTTAGTCCAGCTTGAATACCTAATGCTAGAAGTGAGCGAGGAGTTAAAACTAAGATCTCTGGGAAGACAGAGATCCAACAACCCACTTACAAGCACTGCAGCCTCAATAGGAGGCTCGTGTAAACCTGCGTTGAGATGTTTAGGAGACCTAGAGATCCTTCAAATCATACTTGCATATAAACGTGGTGGTGATTTGTGGTCTTTGTTGGATCCATACAAAAAGTGTACGGAGACTATAGAATGGTCCATGTATCTTTCGATAGGTTTGTTTTCTATTCGTTCTAAATTCACAGAATGCCTTACATGGCATACATGGTTTACAGCTATTATAGATTTGTCGGTGTCTGACCACCTTGTGCTGCCATGGTAATCTCCTTAATGGTCCACAGAGTATGGACGGACATCTGCCATGATGTGCTCAGCTTGTTTGATTATTGAAAGCCCAGGCAGAGGCGAAGGCACATGTATTAAAACTTGAACATTTTCCTCTCAAGTTCATGCCAGTAGCTCATGGGTCCTTCAAATAGGCCAGAATAGATATTGTATACTGTGTGTGTAATGTATATATATATATATATTTCTTAGAAAATGGTTCAGAATTACTGCTGACAAAATGCTATCACTTCTGCTTTAGTTTGACCATTCTGCAACTATTTGTCTGGAAGTGGTTGAACCTTTTAGTTTAGCTCTTCAAGATATTCAGAATCAAAAGCTCTTCAAAGGTGTTTCTCAACAGATCCCACATTAATGCGAGCTTGGTTTTTGTTGTACACACCATCCCTGCGTTCCAATACCCGTTCAACATGCCCTCGTTCACTTTCCCTAGGCACTTGCCCTCGGGGAATCCCCGCCGCCATCTTAAGTGTTGTTCCAATTGTCTGGAAACTGAAGTGAACTTCGTGATATAGACCCTCGGAGGGCTGAGTGATCAAGTGAACATCCATGGTCACTCCGAGGTGGATATCACCCACAGTGCATTGCAGTTCGTCTTCTTCTTCTTCTCCTTTTATTTTCCGGTAGACTGTATGCTTTTAGGGACATCGCGGCCACCCGCAGGACAAATATATATATATAAATATACTCCAAAACGCCTCAATTAGGCTATCCTATTTCCATACGAACAATCCAGTGAATGGATTGCAGTTTACACATTGCTGCTATAACACAGATGGCTGCCAATTAGAGGACTATTTAAAACAAATGTTTTTGGTTGAAACTAACATAAATAAGAAAATATGTCGGAGCAAACAATTTACATGTGTAAGTAACAATATCTTGATAATCTGAGTTACCGTGTCGAAATTCAATGTTTGTTATGCTATGGAAATGGCTTTCTGCGACATAGGCTACCTTAGCAGAATGTTATAATTCTGTATTATTTGCATTCAGATTTACCTATGTAACTGACGGTCCATTGCGACTACAAGGGCAAGTGGGCAAGTGGGTTCCATTTAAATCCTCCGCTCCTCCCCCGCCCAGTCTCCCTCCGCTCTCCAAGTTCCCTCCGTGCAACGTATGCTGTTACGTCATACCAAGGGCTGAGGGTAAATGAACGAGGGGAAGTGCAACTACTATTGGAATGCAGCTTGTATCTCCACCCACGTTTTTGGGGCCTCCCAGAAGCACAAGGGTCAGCTCAGTCAAGCGCTTCAGTTAATCTGTGCGACATTCCCAGGAAGACAAAAATCTTCTCATGCTGGTTAACCATTACCACACTCAATGAATCATTCTCAGGGCATATATGAGAATTTCACGATTCCCGTCCCCTCCTACTACGCACTCACGCACGCACGCACGCACGCACGCACGCACGCACGCACGCACGCACGCACGCACGCACGCACGCACACACACACACACACACACACACGCACACGCACCCAGAGCATGTTCCAGGCATTAGCATATCCTTATGTGTGTGCCCAGAGAGGAAATGACCACCTGATGGCTCTCCAACTCCTGTACTCTCCTGAGGTGGACACAGAAAACATGGAATAGAATGAAAGGAAAAGGGAATGAGGCCAAGAAGAGAGTGATGGAAGGGGAAGGATGATGCCTGAATGTACCCTTAAAAAAAATGTCTGATCATTCTAGAAATATTTTCAGATATGTCAAAGGAGTACGAGATTAACTCAATTCTATTCAGTAGATGTAATTGGCACTGGGTCCTTTACATACTTCACTGATGACAGGGATGAATCTCCAGGTGTCTATTTACTCTGCAACTGGTAACTATTTCTCAGTGCAGTACTGCATGGACTTTCCTTGATATCAGGAGCAATTAGAGCTCGAAAGAAATGAAATGGAACTTGACAGTGGTTCGTTGAACACATCTTTTTCCACAACGCTTCTTCAGTCTTGGTTTCTCTATCAAGACTTGTGACGTTTTAATACTGTAATGATTTTAATGTAGGGAAATTTTTCTTCCCCGTTCCGTTCCACATTGCTCCCAGATGGAAACGATAAAGATGAGTAAAAAAAAGGAAAAAAAGAACGGTGGGTGTGTTTTCAGAACCAAAGGATCAGATTTGGTTTAGTAAGTGATTAAATGTCCTCGCCTGTCAGTCAACGGAATTTGTTGAAATTGGCAGCTTTATCGGGGCACATCTTGCACGGATTAATGTAATCAGATTCTACTTTAAATGCATTTCACTGCCACGATAACCCCAAACATATCTATAATGATGGCTTTAGCCCCAAACTAAAACAAGCCAAAGTGTCTAATGGAGTCATCAGCCCAGCTCAGATTATCCTCATATGTTTGGGCCAGCTACCTCTCCCATGCTCCTGCACACGCTCGCACACACACACACACACACACACACACACACACACACACACACACACACACACACACACACACACACACACACACACCCATATCTCTCAGATTCCCAACTACAAGGAGCAAAGAAGCGTCAGGAGATGTTTAATTAAGACAACAGATCAATTAACAGCTCAATTAGCCTGGCTAATTAGGGGCTCAGTTGGAACAAAAGCTCGCTCTCCTCTGCTCTCTTTTTCCCTCTGTCTCTCTCTCTTTCTCTCTCTCTTTTTATCATGTACACATGCACGCTCGTCCACTCACATCCTCTCACAGGGGATTTTAACGCAGGACATAGTTGTCGAAAAAAAAAATCGCCATAGAGCACATAATCCTGGCTTAATCGCCAGTCGTGATTTTGGCTGAAAAAATTGCCTGGAAGGGAGGATAGGAGCAGAGAATTCTCTCCTGCTCTCAGTTTTATCTGTGAATCCAGGACACGGGGGGGATCTCATAGGACTAATTGAAGTTACTGCAGCCCCGGAGGTGGGGGCACATTTTTTGTAAACCTGGCTTTTTTTGTGTGGCAGTGTTAATTACATCCCTCCAACATGCGTTCAGATAGAGCATTTCAATGTACACCCATAAACTCACAGTTAGTCTTTTTAACCAACCTACACATTATCCTCTTCCTTAGTACGGAAGATTTCTGCAGTGTGTGTGTGTGTGTGTGTTGTGTGTGTGTGTACTAAAGCCGTGCTGCCAGGAGTAACTAGGCTTCTTGTGTGTACAGAGTGTTTTTGGGGGGTGGTGGTGGATAGGACAGTGCTGCTGACGTTTACATGCTTCTGAGTCTACATGTATTTGGCAGAAGCACACGCTCTGGACCCCTCTGCCCAGTCAATTAGGACAACTGTGGTGGTTGGTACACAGCCGCCATTAATGGGAGTCTGTGTGAGGGAGAGTCACACAGTATGTTTCCGTTCAAAATGCTGCACAGTTTTTAAGCAAATTCTCAAAATTTATGTTTCTACAGGCTTTTTATGGCTGCAAGAAGATGATACCTAGTTGATATAATACCAGTTTTAATTAATTCTATGCTGTATAATTAAGAATGCACCTGTACATTTGTGGAATACGTTTTCCTACATCTATGCAAACTGTTTCATGATTTGTATAGTTTATTCTTTATGTTTTGGGTTTTTCTAGGTATGGCAAAATGAGGCTGTGTCTTTGTCACATTCTCATTAACAATAGTTGGGTACCTCGGCCGAACCTTATCTCTGCGATGAAAGGATGTCTTTTGCGTTTCCCCTCAGGTTTTAGTGTGAGGATGCAGCCAGTGCATAAACAGGTGGATGGAGACACACTGGGAGAGATGCACAGAAGGGGTATGTTTGTTTGTGCTGCTGGTGGGTAGTTTCACCTCTGCTGAGTGTGAGGTAGATGTCCTCATCTGGCCTCTCCTTGCTGTCCCTGGGGTGCCTGTGTTTTTTTGTCTGTACGAGCTTGCACGCATGCATACGCACACATATTTGTGTGTGTGTGTGTGTGTGTGTGTGTGTGTGTGTGTGTGTGTGTGTGTCAAGCAGGGTTCAGAAGCCCGGTCACCCCATATATCTCCAACGCAGCAGACAGGTCTGGGGTTCTGTTGTTGATGCACTGTCTTCTTTCATTACTGAGCAGGCCCAGGAGCAGGCCCAGGCTAAACACACACACACACACACACACACACACACACACACACACACACACACACACACACACACACACACACACACACACACACACCAACATATACACACACGCGCACACGGTTATATTGTGACAATTAAGGACGACTGGAAACACTGGAAGAATCTGCCTAAAGTGAAGGAGACGGGCTGGAAAACAGCTTTGGATTGATGCATTGGTGAATTACCTTCCGAGTCCAGCCAGAATCATACACACACACACACACACACACACACACACACACACACACACACACACACACACACACACACACACACACACACACACACACACACACACACACAATGGGACACACTGTGCAGGTCTTGTGACAGGATGACTGACAGAAGGACAGGCTGTAGCCGCATGACTTCCTCTCTCTCTACACACACACACACACACACACACACACACACACACACACACACACACACACACACACACACACACACACACACACACACACACACACACACACACACACACACACACACACCTTTAATGGAGAGGTTAGAGTTGGAAGATGATTTGACATATCTGTTTATCTTCATGTCTATTGCCATCTTGGAAAAAAATCTCACGTGTAAGGGAGGTTTCTAACATCAAATGGGACTTAGTTTATATAAAGTTTAAATAAATACCATTCTAGTACTAGAGATAGAGTTCAGAGCAAAGCATTCTATGTGGGAGTGTCCTCATCTTACAGCTATTTTTATGTCTGTGTTATAAAGTGAAATAGGTCACTAATCAGGCCTCATGTTAATATATAACTAGTGCTGAATCACTAACTATATGTAGATAGAGAGATAAAGATGTATAATACACTATATATATTAGTATATGAAAAAAGAAGAGGGAGACATTAAAGCAGAGCTGCCAGCCAGGGGATGATTCCAGCAGTGGATAATTGGCCTTAAGCCATTCCTCTGGCCCGCTGCTCTCTGAATAATGCATGGTCTTTTTAATGAAGCCCCTTTTTGTTGTCTTTTTACTTCTGTAGGATGTAGGGTAAAATTAGCATACTCCTGTGTCTGCATCTTAATGAGGGTTTGGCTACCGAGGCTTGGTCGTCCTCAGAGCTACGCCCCATTCTCACTGATCTCAGTTTAAAGGTAAGATAAGGATAGCCCGCCGTAACAAGAATTCAACCACGCACTGCCAGTTGTTGCAGACAATGTGGTATCATCAAAGCCCCTTTTCTCGCAGTGATGGAAAAAAAGGCCTGTTACACACAGCTTTGTCTCGTGATACAGGGAGTGTGTAGCAGTCTCAAGTTAAGCCTCTGGAGGCCGTGCTTATTACAACTCCAATGTCAATCAAAGAACAAACATTCATTTACTTGTTAATGTTCTTTTATATGCATTTCTTTCAAACATTTCTTTCTTTCGTGGTCGTCCTTTGTAGCATACAGTTACGTAGTGAGTACACGCACGTGAAACATTTTCACATGAGGCTTACAGTAAGACCCTTTCTCACCGCTGTCCAGATCTTAGAGTGCCGTCGTTTTTTTTTTTTTTTTTTGCACCAGACTGGAGTCTGGAGTGTTTGAGTCTGTGTCTTGAGTAGGGGCAGAAGAGCATTCCTCAATCATTGGGGCATGTGCAACAGTTTTGCTAATCCTACTGTAGACCCCCTTTCATCTACCCCGCCAAAGCTTTGTGAACCACTGGGCTGTGATAGGGCCGCAAACTCTGGAGAGACGCTGGAGCTGAACAGGTCAAAGAGGGCAGAGTAGAGACGGAGTAAGAGTTTAAAAAAAACGAGCGAGGAGATGGAATATAAAGGAGGCAATTTCAAAAACCGCTGTTGTGCCTACAGCAGTGCTAAAAAGTACAATAGAAACCTATGAGGAAAATGAGGCCTAGTTCCCCTTTTCAAAGCCTGATAAGGAACCCTTGAGGCCTACATGGGTAAAATGAAGCCTGGATTTGAGTTTTCTGGAGGCAAAACCCCCAGAACAAGGGGTCATAAAACGAAGGGACCCAGCCCTAGTTTCATCACACCTGATAAGGTTTTGTAACCCCATTGGCTGAGATCTTCCAGTCAACCATGTGACCATGCTATGATAAAACCAGCAAGCACCCCAAAATCACCGCCTTTTAGCAGTGGAGCCATCCACAAAGCGGGTGTTTGCAAACTTAAACTGAGCTCACAGACTGCTTGCCTGCAGTCTTTACCTTCCCGGATCCGAAGGAAGTTTCACCCAGGAAACTTCATCCTACCGCGGCTGCTGAAACTCAGCCGTGCCTTCCTCCCTACCAGCCGGAGAAGAAGCCCAGCGTCACTTAACGCAACAGACAGTAAACTGCCTCGCCGCCTCTGCAAAAGACGCACGCCACTACCGGAGCAAGCCAGCTGACCGCAACGGGCCCCGTCTTTCCCCCAAGAAGCAAGATCGCTCCTCCACCGGCATAACAAGCAGGACCCTCCTCTAAACCTGCCGTGTGGACCACAGGATCCTAAACTACCCATCGCTTCTCATCACCGTCGGAGACGGTTCACAGTAGGCATTTGTCTGGGCTATAAATTAGGCTATAGATATCTATTTAGGTATACATTAACTTAAGGTTAAGGTACCGACTGACGAGTCGTTTTTCCCTTGTTAAATGTGATTCTGACAGCATTATTTTCATAATAATTGCCTAACTGCTCACTGTGGTTTTTCCTCCCGCTTTCCGGGAGATGTTTGATTGTTGTGATTGTCGCTACGTGCCAGATCAGCTGTTCCCCTCTGATAACTCCGAAGCAGCATCAGTTTTGTGAGACCACTCACAGACTGAATGACTGTAGGCTATACATCAAGGTGAACAACTAACGGCACTGAAAGTGGCAAGCTTTTACTTGATCTCCTCTTTCTTTCTCTCTCTTTATTCAAACTCTGTGCATCCGCACACCAACACATATTCTTACATTTGCGTCGCGATTGTTAAGCATATGAGCGTTGACTTCTGTGGTTTCCAAAGTTGAATTGAGTGGGTCGCGAGCGCTGACCCCTTCACGTGACTTTAACGTCACACGTCACAGTTAGGACGTCTCCGCCACGTGATTGCGTCGCCATCGGTGACCCCCTTCACGTGACGAAAACGTCACAAGCTGTCCGCCATTTTTGGCTTTGGGCGGTGTCCACCCCATGGTCCACCCCCCTTTCTTTTTGACGCTCACACACGCTCACACACACACAGTAGTACATACACATGTACTATAGCCTGTGGGTTTGATTCTAAACTGTTCTTATTATTGCTTGTGTTATGTCTGCTTTCTTATATTAGATTAGTTTATGGTTATTTACTTATGTGTATCGTTTTAATCAACTTACCTAAGTAAATAAACCCTTACATTTTGATTTTAAGAAGCAGTGTCTGTGATATTTGTGTCTTGTATTTCACTAATTGCTGGTAAATAAGGTTTATGCTCGAATATTCACTCCTTCATTATCTTAAATGTACATTGTAACCAACTTTGACATTCTCAAGATAAATCCCTTTAACATTATGAGACTGTTTTTCTGATTTGATTCAAAGTTCCCTTTTTCAAAGGGTGGTGCTCCGTAGGTATTAATAAGTAATTTGATTAGCTTGACTAATTTAATTGATCATTAATTAACAATTTTTCTTAATATTATAATTTCCTTGAAATTAATAATATTCTTGACTTTGACCAAATCTACCCCTTATGAATTCCCAACATTTGGTGCCCCCGTGTGAAGGCCTTCAGATACCAGCATTAGTGTGATATTAATGCACAATAATCCTGAAAACATTTAATTATTTTGAGAAATTTATTTTATTTTATTTTTCCAAATTAAATAGTTTTGATTTTTGGAGTTATGCAATAGAGTTGATTTGAAATAGAATAATTATATTCATTCCAAATTCAGTTTTTCCATTTTTCTGGATTTATTGAATTGAATTAATTTGAAAAAAATATATATTTTTGTTTTTTTTCCAAAGTAATTTTTTTTTTAAATTTTCCAGATCTATTAAGGTAAATTGATTTGAACCAGTGTATATTTATTTTTGTCCAAATTTAATTTTTGTTCTCCAATAGATAACATTTAATTAATTGGGGAAAATAATTCTTTAAATATTTTTCCAAATTTAATTTAATTTGAATTTTTCTGCCAAGCATATATACAGTTGTAGTTTGAGAATTGCCTCAGTGGATGCTAGTAGTTAGCAGGGATTATTTGAGATTGATTGAACTGAGACTGCTTTCAAAACACAGAACTACTCACCAAGTATACTTCACTATCCACCCTGACAAGGATTAGCTGTATGTATAAAGGAGTAGTTGGACATTCGAGCTTGTAAGCCGCACGGTTAAAGCCTGCGCAATTTAGTCAGTGTGTTAACGGATGCGCCACTATCAGTGGTAAGAGCTAAACGCTATTCTCGCAAGGTGAAGCAAGTCACCTGTCGAATGCCTGTTGTGTACATCTGAGCTTGTAAGCCGCATGGGAAAGCCTGCGCTATATAGTCAGTGTTTTAACAGATTCGCCACTTATTAAGTAGCAAGAGCTAAGTGCTATATCACATGGTGAACCGGTCACCTGTGAATCCAGTTCAGTTTACTGAACTGCTGCATCACCTCGGGTGATAAGGACCACGGTCACATTACAGGTTGAATTCTCACCTGTTCTTCCTGTCATTTGACAGATTGCATCATGTTAAGTGATAAGTCACTAGGGGCTGCTCTGCTAGGCCAGCAAAATGAGTAGCCATAACCTATGTGAGCTTGGAGTGGAAGTTCCCATTGAGTCAGTCGACACAGCCCGTCAGGGGGTGGTCGCTGGTCTCATCCCCTTCTATTATGAGGGATGTTGCCACCTAAATAGCTATGATGCTAGTACTTGAGAGGAGAAACTAGAAGAGCTAGTGGCCAATGTTAACCAGCCGTCTAGGCAGAGACCAAGCTCTGCCTGGGATGTGCTTGGTTGAATTGTTTCCTCCACCAGCAGCTAACTAACATTATTTAGGCTGTGCAGCAAAGCAGTGCCAGTCTGTAAACAGAAGCCCTGGTCTTACCAGAGCTCTCCCATGCATATGAAGAACAAACCTTTGACAGTGCATCCTTGTCTAGCTGCCTGGACTCTGCTTTTCCTTTTGACGTGTCAACTTCCACACCCCTTCAGGGGGTGGACACTTCCGAGCCCCAAGTGGCTCAAATGGCTTGAAGGCCACTTTAAACTGCGAGCAGTACACGTCTTATAGCTCGCAACACTTGGACTTGTCTTTTTCTTCACTGTAACAGATAAGAAATGACACTCATTGCCATGGTAACCTGAGTTACTTCAAGCAGACATGGGCCCATGTCTACTTGAATAACCAGATCTGAGGCAACATCAGTTAGAATCACTTATAGGTGTCACAAAACACTTTGACCCTAATAAAGCAGATTCATATACTGACTCATCATGACTAGAACGGTTGTATCATCCTTTTATCACTAAGGTACCCTTGGTAGCATGGGGAGGGGGGCCCACAGAGCCCTCTGTAAATCCCACCACCTACCTTCTGCTTCCGTTCTTGTTTTCCTGTGTTGCAGATTCAAACCAGCAATGGTAGGAGGGGGTGTAACCACCCTCAACCCCATTGACTCTTGGCCAGGGAAGAGCTTGATGTGCGCCAGCACCTTCACAAAGGCTGCCAGAACATCGCTATCCCTCTGCAAACCACGGCAGACTGAAATCTGCAACCTGAACATCACCTTTCAAACGGTGATTCTGCTATTCCAACTTTTCTATCAGTCTGGACACTTACGTATTGTGATTGCCTACGAGGCAGCCCAATACATAACACTTCTACAGTCACCAGTGTACCAACCTTTCTCACTTCCAGGAGAAGGGGGCGCAGCCTCCACTCGAAGATAGGGAGTACGCAGTTCAGTAGTATTACAGGAATACACCTTGCATGCTTTACAGACTCGGTTCAGTAGTAAAGGAAGATTGACTGTTGTGTGAGTAATTCAGGATTTAATGCATGACCTTATCAGAGAGGTTAGCTTTACTCGAGTAACCGCCTGAGCTGTGAAAGAATTCCAGCCTACCATGTCTCACTAGGTCTTCTCATAAAATCCTATAGCCTGCTGTAAACACTTTGTGCAACTTCTCAGGTACAACTGACATGTAGTCTTGGCAATGCTAAATGCAATTTCTAAATCTCTGAACCTTAGAAGTGGGTCTCATCCACCACCTACCGACTGTAGATAGGCAGAATAGTCTTATTGACTCAAGTTTTATTGAATGTTTAGTTTTAGGAAGGGAAAACACACATTCACACTAAAACACGTCACCACTCATCACCACGGTGATGCAGACTTCATCGGCTAGCTTTAAATCCTCAATTAAAGCAAGCTAATAACCTCTATCCACCCTTCTCTTCTTTCGGCTAGAGTGTTTTCTGTCTCTTTCCTTTTTCCCTTTTCTTTTGTGTTTCAAAGGTATGCTTTTAAGGTTGAAGTCAGAATCACCCAACGGTTTAAGCAGTAATTGTGTTTGATGAATGTAACTAGCCAGCTAGTTAGTAGCTGGCCCAGATAGAGCCTTTATGTCTGCCCAGACAAATAGCCTCAAAGTCTGCCTAGACAAATGCCTGTGAACCTTAAACCTGTTGAACTCTGAACTTTAAACCTGTTGTACTGTGAACTTTTTCAGCATGTTCGGCCCTATGGGTTGTCCTAAAGACTGCATCCAACAACGCATCCTTTAGTACAACAGGGGGACTGTTGTGCCTACAGCAGTGCTAAAAAGTACAATAGAAACCTATGAGGAAAATGAGGCCTAGTTCCCCTTTTCAAAGCCTGATAAGGAACCCTTGAGGCCTACATGGGTAAAATGAAGCCTGGATTTGAGTTTTCTGGAGGCAAAACCCCCAGAACAAGGGGTCATAAAACGAAGGGACCCAGCCCTAGTTTCATCACACCTGATAAGGTTTTGTAACCCCATTGGCTGAGATCTTCCAGTCAACCATGTGACCATGCTATGATAAAACCAGCAAGCACCCCAAAATCACCGCCTTTTAGCAGTGGAGCCATCCACAAAGCGGGTGTTTGCAAACTTAAACTGAGCTCACAGACTGCTTGCCTGCAGTCTTTACCTTCCCGGATCCGAAGGAAGTTTCACCCAGGAAACTTCATCCTACCGCGGCTGCTGAAACTCAGCCGTGCCTTCCTCCCTACCAGCCGGAGAAGAAGCCCAGCGTCACTTAACGCAACAGACAGTAAACTGCCTCGCCGCCTCTGCAAAAGACGCACGCCACTACCGGAGCAAGCCAGCTGACCGCAACGGGCCCCGTCTTTCCCCCAAGAAGCAAGATCGCTCCTCCACCGGCATAACAAGCAGGACCCTCCTCTAAACCTGCCGTGTGGACCACAGGATCCTAAACTACCCATCGCTTCTCATCACCGTCGGAGACGGTTCACAGTAGGCATTTGTCTGGGCTATAAATTAGGCTATAGATATCTATTTAGGTATACATTAACTTAAGGTTAAGGTACCGACTGACGAGTCGTTTTTCCCTTGTTAAATGTGATTCTGACAGCATTATTTTCATAATAATTGCCTAACTGCTCACTGTGGTTTTTCCTCCCGCTTTCCGGGAGATGTTTGATTGTTGTGATTGTCGCTACGTGCCAGATCAGCTGTTCCCCTCTGATAACTCCGAAGCAGCATCAGTTTTGTGAGACCACTCACAGACTGAATGACTGTAGGCTATACATCAAGGTGAACAACTAACGGCACTGAAAGTGGCAAGCTTTTACTTGATCTCCTCTTTCTTTCTCTCTCTTTATTCAAACTCTGTGCATCCGCACACCAACACATATTCTTACATTTGCGTCGCGATTGTTAAGCATATGAGCGTTGACTTCTGTGGTTTCCAAAGTTGAATTGAGTGGGTCGCGAGCGCTGACCCCTTCACGTGACTTTAACGTCACACGTCACAGTTAGGACGTCTCCGCCACGTGATTGCGTCGCCATCGGTGACCCCCTTCACGTGACGAAAACGTCACAAGCTGTCCGCCATTTTTGGCTTTGGGCGGTGTCCACCCCATGGTCCACCCCCCTTTCTTTTTGACGCTCACACACGCTCACACACACACAGTAGTACATACACACGTACTATAGCCTGTGGGTTTGATTCTAAACTGTTCTTATTATTGCTTGTGTTATGTCTGCTTTCTTATATTAGATTAGTTTATGGTTATTTACTTATGTGTATCGTTTTAATCAACTTACCTAAGTAAATAAACCCTTACATTTTGATTTTAAGAAGCAGTGTCTGTGATATTTGTGTCTTGTATTTCACTAATTGCTGGTAAATAAGGTTTATGCTCGAATATTCACTCCTTCATTATCTTAAATGTACATTGTAACCAACTTTGACATTCTCAAGATAAATCCCTTTAACATTATGAGACTGTTTTTCTGATTTGATTCAAAGTTCCCTTTTTCAAAGGGTGGTGCTCCGTAGGTATTAATAAGTAATTTGATTAGCTTGACTAATTTAATTGATCATTAATTAACAATTTTTCTTAATATTATAATTTCCTTGAAATTAATAATATTCTTGACTTTGACCAAATCTACCCCTTATGAATTCCCAACACCGCACACCCTTTTGTCGACTAGTTTTTGACAGAAATTAAGATGGAAGTGTCCGTGTCCTCTCTCTTGGCGATCTTACAATGCTTATGCCGGTTATGTGACGTGTTAGCGTAGGATGGAGATGGATGAAGACAATAGAGGCCTCATCAGAGTGTGTGAAAATTGATTTGCGCATCATGTGTGGTAATTTCTCAGGAGTCTCTTTGAGTGCGGTGGCTTTTTTATTTATTTTTTACGATGAAGACGACAAATTAAATTCTCGACACCAGCAATATTTGGCCGCTGATTTGTTGGTGTTTTACTGTAGACTTATAAGCGGGCGGCTGAGTGATTTTTACAACATCTGCCTTCATTTGTCCGGGCCATCAAAGTCCACCCAGCCTCGCAAATGATGCTCGCTTGCTTCGCTTTCTGTTGCATTTCATCATTGACTGATTTATCACAAGCCGAGAGGAGGAGACAGTACGTTTTAGAGTGTCACGGATGACAACAACAATGCCGGCCCTAACAAACCACACTTGGCTGGAATTCTTGTTTTCTAACACACAGAGTTGCCTGGATAATTAACCTGTACATTAACTTCCCAAGCTGACAGGAAACGGCGCGTGGATATGAGCTCAGTGAGTCATGGAGATTGATCCTGAGTGCGATGGGGATGGCAGGAGGCAGGAAGCCTCACCGTTTGGCAGACGCCGCCATACCTGTCAATTCTCACATTCTGCTCAGTCTACCAGGTTCAGAGAGAGAGAAATTGAAAGAGAGAGAGAGAGAGAGAGAGTCTCATTTCCTAGTTTGGCTCTGAATGGAGTTTGGCACAGGAACAGAATAAGAAGTGAAGTTACAAGATGCTTCCTCGCTGGGTTTGTGTATACCAGCAAAACTTTTCAGACAGCTTGAGCATCTGACTGATGTTCCTCTGTGATGGACTGGATTCACGGCTGGGTTGTTGTTCCAGCTGACAGTATACGCCCGATTATCATATCTATTAAGAAAAAAAAGTATTGTGTTATTCTGACAGTGTGACACAATTATGGCATGCTTGTCTTATAATATCTCTTCTTGTATAAAAAAAACGTAACTCCGCATGAAGCACGAGGTATGTTTAAAGCTATAATAGTGCGTAACTTTTGTTGCCCCCCCCCATTAGGAATTCTGAGTCATTAACAACAACGCATCTACGCGATGAAAGATTTCAGTGATCGTGCATGGATTTTACACTTTCTGCTGTTCTAGCAGTAGAATCATCAACTGAAATATTTCGTGGGCCCTTCTTGGGATTTTTCTGAGCTCTTGCGCCAGTGTCGGTGGCGCGATACCAGTTTGTTAACGCTGCCATACTGAGAAATACAGGGATGGTTTTGTGGAGCTGACAGGCTTAATCAACTTTGTGTCCACTCGTTTGGCCAGGGCTCGAATGTAACCGTCATTCATTTATATGAAAAAGTTACGCACTATAGCTTTAACTTTCCATCTGGGATATAGCCCTCCAGTATTTTTTAGTTATGGCTTTGTTGGTGACCAGACAGTCACTACTGGCTTCCCTGCACTGTGTGTGTGTGTGTGTGTGTTGTTATTTGTGAAGTTGGTGATGATCACTTCCCCGCTACTGATGGTGCACACCACTGCACATCTTCAACCGTTGGCACAAGCCTTTTCCTCTGTGCTGGGTGAAAGCCTGTGGGATTCCAGGTCAGCCCACCGCTGTGCACTGGGCACAGAGTAATGGGCTAGTGGCAGCAGGCACTGGGCACTGCGCGGTGATTTGGGACACAATAGTGGAGGGCTAGTCCAGGGCCAAAATTTAGACCAAGTAGTTGCAATCAGCGGTGCATGAGGAGATCTGGCACTTCAGCTGCCTGGCTTCTCCTCAGCAGTGAACTGCACTAGAACCAGCCACTGGCAGGCCTGTCTCAATTAGCCCTGTTCCGTGTTTTCTTTTTACTCTAGAGAAGAGAGGCAATGTCCTATCATTTTGAACTTAGCGCCGATAGGTATATCAGTATCTTGTGTGGTATTCTGTTCAAACAGTTTTTTCAGTGAAGTTTCTTGGACCATTTGAACTGCTGCACTTGTATGAGTTTAAAAGATAAAGCAAGGAAGTTATGTTACACTGACAACTACAAAATCCCTTTAAATTGATATATTCTTTAATTTGTTAAAAATCCCTATTCTCCATTTTTGTTAAATGTATGTATTGTCACTGTGATTTACAGTAACACACACACACATTCTAAAACAAAGAAAGAAATCCTTACACATGTGAAGTCGTAACCAGTACATGTATAGTGACTCAAAAAGATTAGTCTAATAGCACAACCATTACCAAATATGTCACTAACAGAAGTTTAGAACAGCTTAAAAGAAACAACACCCACCTAGGCACCTACTGAGTAATTATTCCTCAGCGTTGAAATGTTTGAAGCGTGCAGCAGTTATATTTGCAGCAGCAGCATCACATTCAGCGACTTGGCGCAGCTGCCTTTTGATCTGAATTCACATGCTTTTGGCTAATTTCCCCACCATCTATTTTTAATAAGCACCACTGTAAATGGCAACGAGCAGGGCACCTCCAATCATCGGTGCGGGCTTGGAGCCCCAGCAATGTTAAATTAACTATGTGAAGGCAGCTGCTCTTTGAGCTCAAACACTTTTGTTGTGCGGTGAAAAAACAATGAATAATTCTCTTTACACCCGTACGTGGGTGTTGGGTAGCAGGGCAGCAGGCAGGAGAGTGCCATCCAATGGCTCAGATCAAAAGCCAGGCAAAGTTTAGAATGAACACACACACACACACACATGGAGTGGAGGGGGGAATGCAGAGGAATGTTTGTTTGTGTGAGGGAGAGATCCCCCCCCCCCCCCCCCCCACACACACACACATCCTCCCCTACCTGACAAACGAGACCGTGTGTGTTTGAGTGAAAGAGTGAGGATGTTTACATTTGGCTTGTGAGCGTGTTATGTGTTCACCTTGGGAGAAGACATCTGTGTAAGTGGCTCACCGTTGTTCCCAGCATATGGTACAGTACGCCGTTAAGTAAGAGACTGGTAGAGATCTGCAGCAGCCCCATGTGTTGTCAGCAGTTACAAGAGTAGGTGGGAGTCACATGTATGTAGTGTTTTGGACACTTCTGGATATTATATATAATACACAGATCTGACCTACAGTATGTAAGTATACTGTGAGATAGTTCACTTTTTTGCATGAGTGGGCCTGAGGTGGGATGAGCCATTTTAAGCCAATTAAAATGCCCCTCATATTGTAGTGAGGTGCAGCTGCTTTTGCCCTCTGAAAAAATGGCAATAGAAAGAGAATTCAGAGTCTCTTTCCGTTCATAACCCTTGTAACTCAGTTAAGGAGCTCTTAGACAACTTTAACGGCAAACTTATAAGTATTATAGATGCTATTGCGCCCACTAAGATGAAGGCTGTCTCTGGTAAGAAAAGATCTCCTTGGAGAAATGCCCCACAGGTCAGAATAGAAAGAAGAGAGTGCCGTAAAGCAGAACGCAGGTGGCGAAAAACAAATCTCCAGGTTCATTATGACATCTTCAAAGAGAAACTGTGCACGTTTAACTCAGAACTGAGAAATGCAAGGCAGTCTTTCTTTTCTGACATAATCACCAAAAACAACAACAATGCACGTGCCCTGTTTGCTACTGTCGACAGATTAACAAACCCTCCTGTGTCAGTAGCGTCTGAACATCTCTCCACGAGAGCCTGCAATGAATTTGCCTCCTTCTTTACTGAGAAAATTCACAAAATTAGACAAGCTGTCACTGCATCAATACCAAGTTCAACATATGTGTTCCCTCTTAAAATCAATTCAAATACAATGACAGAATTTTATCTTATAAACCACAAAAACCTGGAGGACATTATACAACACCTGAACTCCTCATCCTGCTGCCTTGACATTCTGCCCACAGGCTTCTTTAAAACTGTTTTTAGCTGTATGGCCTCAGATGTTCTACACATTGTCAACATGTCCCTTCAGACAGGTGTATTCCCACAGGCCCTGAAAACAGCAGTCATCAAGCCACTTCTAAAAAAGAACAATCTAGATACATCACTCATGAAAAATTATAGGCCCATATCTAACCTACCATTTTTAAGTAAAATCATTGAAAAAGCTGTTTATCAACAGCTAAATAACTACTTAGCAAAGAACAACTGCTTTGATGTTTTCCAGTCAGGATTTCGACAACACCACAGCACTGAGACTGCTCTGGTTAAGGTCCTCAATGACATCCATTTAAACACAGACAGTGGCAAAAGTTCTGTCTTAGTTTTACTGGATCTCAGTGCCGCTTTTGACACAGTTGACCACAGCATATTATTAGATCGACTAGCAAATTGGGTTGGACTTTCTGGAACTGTACTAAGCTGGTTTGAATCCTACTTAAAGGATAGAGACTACTATGTGTCAATAGGCAATTTCACATCTGAGCGGACAAATATTGAATGCGGAGTCCCCCAAGGTTCCATTCTTGGGCCTCTTCTGTTTAACATCTACATGCTCCCACTAGCTCAGATTATGAATAAAAACAAATTATGCTACCATAATTATGCAGACGACACACAAATTTACATAACCATATCACCATGAGACTACAGTCCGATACAGGCACTGAGTAAGTGCATTGAACAAATCAATGATTGGATGTGCCAAAATTTCCTTCAATTAAACAACGACAAAACTGAAGTAATTGTCTTTGGTGCCAAAGATGAACAATTAAAAGTCAGCGCACAGCTTACATCCGTTATGTTAGAAACCACACCCCAAGCCAGAAATCTTGGTGTAATCGTAGACTCTGACTTGAATTTCAAGAAACACATTAAATCAATTAATAAATCAGCCTACTACCACCTAAAGAACATATCAAGAATTAAAGGGCTTATGTCTCAGCAAGATTTAGAAAAACTTATCCATGCATTTATCTTTAGTAGACTTGACTACTGTAACAGTGTCCTTGCTGGCCTTCCAAAAAAATCTATCAGACAGCTTCAGCTAATTCAGAATGCTGCTGCTCGAGTCCTCACTAGGACCAAAAAAGTGGATCACATTACCCCAGCTCTGAGGTCTTTACACTGGCTTCCTGTCACTCAAAGAATTGATTTCAAAATACTGATGTTGGTTTATAAAGCACTAAATGGTTTAGGGCCAAAATACATTACTGATATGCTGATACGTTATGAACCGTCCAGAGCCCTTAGGTCGTCTGGAACAGGTCTACTTACAGTACCTAGAGTTAGGACTAAACAAGGAGAAGCAGCTTTTAGTTATTATGCACCAAAAATCTGGAACAAACTCCCAGAAAACTTGAGGTCTGCTACAACTCTCAGTTCTTTTAAATCGAGTCTGAAGACTTTTTTGTTTCCATTTTAACCTGCAATTTTTATTTTATTTGCTTCTTTTATTAGCTTTTAAATGTTTTATAATGTGTCTCCATTTTAACCTGCAATTTTTATTTTAATTGCTTCTTTTATTCGCGTTTAAATGTTTTATAATGTGTTTTATGTATTATAATCTTGCCCCTGTAAAGCACTTTGAGTGGCCTTGTGTCTGAATTGTGCTATATAAATAAACTTGCCTTGCCTTGCCTTGCCTTGCCTTCGTTTGAAATGGCATTTTTTTTTCAGGAGCATCTGTGCAAAAACACACCCACGCATGCTGAAGTTTTCTGTGATAACTTTTTGCATAACCATCATCAGCATCATCAAACTGAATTAATTCTAACAGTGATGTAAATAAAAAGCCTTCCTACCTTCCTAATTTTTTTATTTCGCTAAACGGACAAAAAAGGCCTCTTAAACCCGCAGGTAATCTATCTCAGCAGCTCACTCAGAAGAAATCTTTCCCTAATGGTAAGAAAACCCCCTGCAATTTTCCATCAAAGTAGTTCAGCGCGCAACCTACGTGCCACTTATACCGCAACCTTACTGTCTCCCTTCAGATCTATTTATCTCTGTCTCTCTCTCTGTCTCTCTCTGTCTCTGTCTCTCTCTGTCTCTCTCTCTGTCTCTCTCTCTCTCTCTCTCTCTCTCTCTCTCTCTCTCTCCAGCTGTGATTCCTGTGAAGCTTCCGCCAAAACCCAGAAACACCTCTAGAAAATAAAGCTGGCCTGTTTTGTTGTCTGCGGGGCATTCACCTGCCTGACAGACAACACAGGGCAAGAGGAGAAAGAATAGAGGGAGAGGCAACTTGTTAGCAAGCTCCTCAACATTGATCGTGACAGATTTCTTTTTTTTGGTTCTGCATTGAAAGTAAGCTACGGAGCGCAGCGGGTTCAGTAACTCACTCAGGAGCGCTTCCGAGAGCGGACGGAGAAGTTTATTATTAGCCAATAATTCCAGCAGCTGCAAGTCAGGCAGTCGAGTCTGTATGAGAAAAACTATGGGGGAAAATGATGCAGTGTGTGTTTACCATGATTTGGTTTGCTAGGAGGAATCCAATAAAGATGATGAAGAAGCCTCATCTCCACACCTCGCAGGGCTGGGGCCGGGTGGCGCACTATTCAGCGTAGGGAGCGCTAGGGAGAGGGAAGTGATAACTGTCGTTAAGTTGACAGGAAATGTTGCATCTCCTCTGACGTTTAGTAATGATCGCAGCAGGTGGGAACAATAAAAAACTCCCTACATTTCGCAATTATTGGCCTGCCGCACTTAGGCCTACATTGGATAAAAGCAATAACGCACATTATTCCCACGTTCCCTCCTTTTAAAGTGGCACCAGCATGGGGTGGCGGGCGGGCAGAGGCAGCAAATGAGGTTTGCCGTGTGGGAAGCTGGAGTAGGCCGATGGTTATGATTGACTGGAGGAAGGACTTCCTGCAGTGTTGTGTTGTGATGCGACCACTCTCTCTCTCTCTCTCTCTCTCTCTCTCTCTCTTTCTCTTAACTCTCACAATCAGTTCATCTATTTTCCCTCCCGTATTTTATTTCACACGATTTCGACTCCGTGCCCATCCGACAGAGAGTGGAAGATTACAAAACGTTAAAGCAACACTCAGAGAGAGTGATGAGAGTCGCTCGGGTTCATGACAGGCAGAAACAACAAACATTCGCCACTGGCGGCAAGTTAACGAGAGAGAGAGAGAGAGAGAGAGAGAGAGAACTTATCACTTTACATGTAATCATGAAACTATAACTTTGTTTTACTTCATTCTATTTTACTATTTAGTAATGTGTTAACTCTTTTTATCCTAGAGTGAGTTGAAATAGAGAGGAGAGAGAAAGAGAGAAAGAGACGGGGAGATCACCGTAATTCCGTGTACTCGCAGTAATGGACATCACTACAACACTTTTAATTAAACATTTTTTTTTTCATTTTACTACTTAACTTAATTTAAACGTGAACTTACAACAGAAGACTACATTAATAATGTAATTATTCTATCACTGCCATTGAGCATTTGAGTACAAAGTCAAATGTGCCGACACAGCGGTCCAGAGAGTAAGCAGACAGTGGCAGTTGTCATGGAGGACAAGACAACAAAATGTCAAAACATCACAGAATACGGATTTCCTTTAAAATGCATGCAGTCATCCAAGAAAGTGTTGCATACGTGTTTGTAAGCATCCTTTATTGACATATTACTGTTATCAATTATTAATTCATAATGCAATGATGAATTCATACATTCATACTGTATTTGAATTTGAGTGCGATAGAGATCCTGAAACTTCCTCTTCCATATTCAATTTATACAAATGACAGATTGCATTGACCTTTATGCTCTGTTTGAATGTGCATTTGTGTATGTGTGTGTGTGTGTGTGTGTGTGTGTGTGTATCTGTTTGAGGTGGTTAATAACCATTTGAATATTAAGGATTGATTTTGCCTGCCGTGGCTGTGCATAAATATCAAGCGTAGGTTTGTGCTACAAAGGAGCACAACTGGAAGCACTTCTTCTTCTCTTAATCACTCAGGGCCTTGATTGCAAAACTGCAACTCTTCCTTCATGACCCCTTAAATTCTGTTTCTATTTATTGTGTTATGTGCTGCCGTGACATTGCGTGGGAGCACTTCAAGTCTTGACATCTTAGAAGTATACGCTTTCTTTCTTTTCTGAAAAAGGAAACTATATAGTTCATCTCCTTCTCGTGCCCTGGCTTCCTGTCTGGGAGGCTTGTTTCAACAACAAAAGAAACCTCTCGTTTGTGTTGAAGAGAAGAGTGGAAAGAGTTAGATGTACTGTACCTCAGAGTGCATTCTCAGAAACTATCTCTGACACCGGATGCTTTACCTCTAGATACTACTAGATATAGCTTTAGTGTGTGGTTGTGTGTGTGTCTTCCGGGACACTTTTTTTTTTAACCTTTTTTCGAAGGGGCTTTGAAGGAAGTTATCAAAACCCTTATTCTTTCATCTTCTCTGGCCCCAATGCTCTCCTCTCCTCCGCAGGTGGTTTCCCCTGCAGTCTCTCCATTCTATTCTCTCGCTTACTCTTGCCACACCTGCTTCACCCTTGCCTCGGGTAAAAAAAAAAAACACACACACACACTCTCACTGCTGCCCTCAAATAGTTTCCCAATAAGTCATAAAAATAGGCCGTACAATGCGTACATCTCTTCGCTCACTCATCTCAGGAAGGTAGAAGGTAGAAGGTAGGTAGATGATAAAACTAAGAAAAGCAGAGTGCCGCTGATGATGATGATGTCATGTTTATTTCTTTTACACTGTTGTATTACTCATTATGAGTCATGCCAGGGTGCTGACTCTGTGTGCACTGGTGGAGGAGAAAGAGCTCACGTTCACTGGGAATCTTTGGGACATCACCTCTTCTTCTGAGTACCACAGGTTTTATCCGTCTAAGGGTCAGACTGTTTCATAGGGTGTGTTTATAATGAAGGTTTGAAATAGATACAATATATTGCTGGTATATGTCAAAATGGATAAATGCCACCAAAAATCTTAGCACTTCTTTGATTTTTTCATCTGTTATAGTCTTTAACTGACTTGCAAAATGGTTTCAAGTCACTGTTTGTCGCGGGTACTATATCAGTCGGGACAGCGGGACTTGGAGCGAGATGTTGCGGCAAACTCCTCCTCTGTTTCTGTTTGGCCTCACCCCTCTCTCCCAAAGTTTTTCCTCCCTCTGGCTGGGCGGCCGCAGGTTTCCAAACAAACTAGCCCGAACATGTTGTCTGTGAGTCCGTCCGTCCAGGCCTCCCGCTGGGCACCAAAGCTGCCATCCACAATGTAAGCAGGTGGCGCTGGCTTCCCGGGGAGAACGGGCAGAGCGTGTGGGCGTCACACACACGGGCGACGCCAATCCAAAATTCCCAGCTGACCTCCAAAACCAAGGCTGCGGCTGTGCTCGCCAATCTTCCGGCAAACGTTTTTTTTTTATCGTTTTAGCGTGCGTTTCTTTCTCTCCACTACCGCGCTCTTGTTTTGCCAGCTGCATCCGTACATTCAGTTAAATAATACATTTTTTTTGTGTTTCTTTTTGCATTTTGTGCTTCACTTTGTTTGAATGTCTTTCTCTTTGAAAGAGAGAGAGACACATGCAATGTGTCTCTCTCTCTTTCTCACTCTGTCTGTCTCTCTCTGTGTTTGCTTTGTGGGGGTGCTGTTTAGCCGAGTGGGACTAGCAGTAGGCCCCGGGCCAGCCGCCTTCGGTTGGACGTTAATGAACGGAACAGGAGTGGGCACATCTGATGAAGCTGGCCATGCTGTCAACTGATTTTCATCTGGTGTGTGTGTGTGTGTGTTTGTGTTTGCGTGCGTGTGTGCGTGCGACAACAGGTGCAGACCAGATCTCAATGCACTGACAAAATACAGACCGTGCTGTGCCAACACAGGTGATTTTCACTTAGAAAGGCACACACACGCACACACACACACACACACACACACACACACACACACACACACACACACACACACACACACACACACACACACACACACACACACACACACACACACACACACACACACACACATCCTCTTCCACTTTCCACAGTTTTTCTTACTTATTGGCGCTCTGAAACAAAAGAGTGCCTTCAGACCTAAATGACAGTTTGATTGCTTTAGATTATCCTGAGAGTTTGAGCTTCCACTCTCTCCACCGGGTCCCTCATTGATGAATTAGGAATCATTGCCTTTGAGCGGACTATGTAAAACCAGTCTGATAGACAAACAAGGAAACACCTGTCACACACAGCCCTCAGTCAAACGACTAGCGAGCACACACACCCGGTGGAAGGTCTGAGTGACAACATCCTGTTCCTCTCTGGTTGTCAACAGGCCTGAAGCAACAACAGTATCAGTGTGTGTGTGTGTGTGTTAGTTCATTAGAATAGTACCTGTCTGGGACTCCCTTAGCCACCTGGCTTTTCAAACACGAGCAACTAACAACTCCTAATCTTTCTCTCTATATGCCACAGGCAGACAAGATCCAAATCCGCCTCGAAAAACAACAGAAACCAAACATCACAGCGTTCCCAAATGTCACATTACTGTGTGTCGTACGCGGCGGACAGAAGCTAACGAGACGGGGAGACAGGAACGTGATTCTCCTCGGAGAGAGGCAATTTTTTATTTATTTTTTGAAACGCCGCCCGTGTCCGAGTCCAAAAATAACAAAGAACAAAGGCGGGTAAATGAGTGAGTTTTTGAGCACAGGCTATTGGGGCTTGGCAGCAACCGGCCAAGGCAGGAGGGGAGGGAGAGAGAGAGCTAGCTAGCGGCCCGTCCACACATCTGTCCACACAGCACGGGGTGGGTTCCAGCGACACCCACAGAAACAGGCTTAACCTTCTCTTCCCCCCACCACCTGTTCATTACTATGGGCCCCCCCACCGAGCTAACGCCACTCCGCTCTTCTCCTCTCACCCGCTCCCTTGTTCTTGTTCTCTCTCTCTGTCTCTCTCTCTCTCTGTCTGTCGCTACTCGTTCCAGTTATCCCTTTGTTATCCTGCCGTTTTTCGATTTCTTTTCAATGCAATTTCTCCCTTTTTTTTCTTTTTCATTTCTCAGCAAGACAGCGCTATCTCTCCTCTTGCCGTCTCTCTCCCAATGAAGCTTTTAGAAGAAAGTTTAAAAAAATCTGTGCGACATTGAGAAAGAAGGTCTTGCTCTTAACGGGAAAGGGAGCATCAGACAGGTTGTTTTAAGTAGTGCGAAGGAGGAAGAAGTGTCTGGCTTAGGTGGAGGTGGGAGGGAGAGAGAGAGAGGGAAGAGGCTTGTGATGAATAGTCTATGAAAGTGTATCAGTCTACCCACATCTTCAAACCCCCCCTGGTGCCTCTTGTCTGCCTTTCAGACCCATTTTTCTCCACATTGTTGGTAATTTGAGCATTCTAGCCCGTGGCATCATTCATATAGTTGGCCCATTTAAATCCCCTCAGAAATTCAATTTGGAGAAAGGAAATGACAAGATTTAGCTTATTGAGGTATGCCAGGACATCCATGAAAATCCGACATGGGAATAAGTAAAATTATGAGGAAAAAGAGCCTCATTGTCTTTCCCCTTTTGTTACTGTGTGACTTAAAGTATTATAAGAGTATTCTCTGTACTACTTGTAATGGCTAATTTTTTTTTTTTTTAAATCTTTAAAAAAATTATTTTAGCCAATTAAGATGTATCATGAAATAGGCTCCGCTTCTTCTGGCGCTGTCAGAGAACCATTGCTGTAAATGGAAGGACATTATATAAGTAAAAAGATCTAAATCAAAACAATAGTTTGCTAAGCACTAGGAGGGAGTTTTGCGTTTGGCTGCATTTATTTCTATAACATAATTTCTGTCCAAAACTGAGACAGAAGAGGGAAAAAAATACCAAATTGCACCCGTGGCCTTTCATATGGTACCACAGTTAGAGTTAGTTTGGCATCGGCTCATGCCATCATTGTACATAATGTGGTGCATATTTCAATTCAGCCAATTGTTATTTTTAACTGTGAAAGTGAAATCACATGGTGGGCTGTGTGCATGTAAGGATTTCAAGTATCTGTCAGGGCGAACAAACGTGCAGAAAAACACTTTGTATTTTTAAACCAGTGCGCAGACGTGTTTTGAGACATGTGCACGTTGTAAACTTCATTTAAGTTTAACTTTAAGGAAGAAAGAAACATAAAATAAGGTAAGGTAAAAAACTAAATCCCACTCTGTCGTTCCAATCCTGTTCTTCTTTGGTGTGTGTGTGTGTGTGTGTGTGTGTGCGTCCGTGTGCGTGTCTCGTGTGCACACACAGGGCACCTTGTTGACTTGCGTTCTGCTCTCTTGGATCCTGCAGAACTCCCGATATATTCTTTTTGACTCTTTAATTGCTTTTGCACAGTGGCCCTGATGATGATAAGGAGGACTTGGTGACAACATCTCAATTTCTCTCCCCAACTGAACGCTCCCCGTTTCAATTATCCTCGCCGTTTTTTTCTCTCTCCCTTTGCCGCCCTCACTCTCTTGCCTCCAAATAAATTTCATTTCCCTTAAGCCCGCTGCTTGCAGTATCTGATGGCGTCTCACTCAGTTATCCATGCATGGTATTATCAGCAAGACAGGCCCTTACTGCTCAGTGAGAGGGAAAGGCTGCAGGCCCCTTATTACATACCAAATATCAGGCACCATATTCAAATCCAAAGTAGCTGGCTGTGGGGGGAATATGCCTAAAATGGCTCACCCTATTGAGTTTTTTTTGCACCTACTGTATATGCTGATAGCCCACACGAGGGAAATTCACTTGAAAATTATCACATTTCGTTGTTTTCATGTACCTGATTTTTAAGCAATTCCAACATGTTTGTTGATTTTTGTTAAATCCTTTCGGTCTCTGCACACCAGACTGCGAGTTAAACCTTCACTCTGCGTCTGTTACACCACATCTGGGAGGCTACCAGCAATTTGCAATCTGAGAATGTATGTAATGGTGTGCAAAAAGAGGGGAGACTAAATCCAAAAAAATGTAATTTGATAGTGGCTTTTAGCACATGTCGGGAACGTTTTTCGGAACTGTCATGACATCAGTGGATTTCAAAGGAGAGGACTTTGCCTCGGCTCTCCAAACAATGAAATCATCACACAAGCAGCTTTTCCTATTAAAGAACGAGAATAAGAAGGTAAGAAGTTGGAAACAGCCGCCCCGGGGTATTGTGCGATGTTACAAAGAGACAATCAAACGGTGCAATATCACATTGTTTTATTTCCTCCCAAAGGCTCAGAGTAATATTCTGATTTTGAAAAAAAAACATGAAATATCTTATTACGGCATCAATATGAGTCAGTGAGTACCATGACAGCTTTCCCACAGAGGAGAAACTCGAAACTCATATAATAATTACAGGGCAATGAATGTACAACAATAAACATGTAAACTATTCAAGGCAGCCGAGATAAGATAGCGTCTAAGCACCGTTTTATTGCAATGGGTTCCCACAGTTTCAGGTGTTCAAAGGTCCCTTACAAAACCGCAGACGTCCATAAAAAAACCAGCAGTTCTTGATCAAAGCAAAGTGGGAATGAATAAATGTTAGAGATGAGCCACTCGTGATTACATTTGTTAACCGAAGGCAGTGCCTTTCATTTTCAACCCAGCCCACACAGTAGAATAAACGGAATAATTCATTTTCGATTTACAGAGAACAGCCACATCTTGCCGTTTTTTCTTCTTCTTGGATCTTGAACAAAACCCTCTTTTTGTATTTAGTCTTTTTAAATAATTATTTCATCTGAAATTCAACATGAGAATGATTTAACACATTTGAGCGATAGATAGAAATATAAAAATATCTCTATCAAAATAAGTGCGTCTAATTTAAAATAAATTAAAGCATCAAAAGTAAAACCTAAAATATTTTAATTTATTTTTGAAAAATAGATGTTAGTGTTTTAGCAAAATGGAATCATGTATAGAGAGAAGAGCATGACACTAGAATCGAAGTGTACACTGTGTCGAGTGGAGTTGGATGTTATTTGAGTAAAATGTGATTATGAACTGAGAGAGAGAGCTAGAGAGCGCGTCAACTCTGTCAAAAGAAACGTCCAATGAAAAATGTATGACATTTGAAAAGTTTATATAGTTACTATTATTGTATAGCCTATATGATTTTAAAGTTTTACATTTATTTCTAGCAAAATGGGTTTCTTGTTCTAAAACTAAAAACAATCAAAGATATTTTATTTTAAAAGAAATGAAACACAGAAAAACAGAAAAGTATCATAAAAATTGAAGCTAGCACCATAGTGTTCTGCATTCTTTTTTAAAAATTTCTATTACTAAAATCATTAATAATAAAAAAATCATAAAAGAAGGACTATTTTCTATTGTATATACAATCCTATCATGTTTCATACAAATACATTTCTGTGCTAATATGAAATAAAAGGGATTCACAATAGTTGCATGTTCTGTGATAATTGCTCCGAGAGGACAGCCTTTTAGAAGTGTATCAGGAATGGTGGGAACCTGTCATCATTTTATAACATCCTTGATAACAGCAGAGGCGGTACGGGTTTGACGGCTGTAAAAACTGACCGGCAATCTCTTTCATGTGTGGACTTTATTCAGCTATGCAACCCTATCAGCGTGTTTGTTTGCTCTCTTATTGAGCACTTATCTTTTCGTGAGAAGACACTCTAGTACCGCAGCAGATAAAGAGGGGTGGGGAAAAAAAACCAACTGTGCTATTTGCTCCTCTGTTTCAAACGGAGAGCATTCCTATTTCAGAAAAGGAAAAGATACAGAGAGAGAGAGTGCTATAGGAATGAGACGATCGATGTTGCACGGCCTGGGTGTTAATAACACGGTGCTTTTGCGTTTTGCGGCCTGCATGCATTATGGAGATTTGGCAAATCAATAGCTGTAGCTGAACCATCAAGAGTGAGACACTTCAAAGGGAATTCAGAAGTCAATAAGAAGACAAATTCGCAGGCTTTTATGTTTGCCAAAGAAAATCTCCCGGAGCAGGTCAGGAGCGGGATGACTTTTCAGATTGACTCAGAAATCAAATCAGAATGTGAGAAAAAGCAAAGAGGTTTTTCTTCATAGCAGAACAAGAGTTGTGACAGCAGCTCATGTTATGCTGGATGCTTCACCTAGAACTGTATCAGTACCCACTATACCTCTGCCAGTCATCCTGTCCCTTATTTTCAATAGTATCCAGCTGCATCCCCGGAGAACAATACTGAGGCGGGGCGAGAGTACTGAGTAGGGGCGGCAGTACTGAGTCGGGACGGAAGAAAATACAAATACATTTTGAACGTTATTTAGACAAATTATATTGTTTTGGCGATTAAGTTCAGGCATCACAGTTGGGTGGTTAGGTTTAGGGCAAGGGGATAGGGAGAGGTTATAATATATATATAGAACATTAGATTATGTTCAGGCATCACAGCTGGGTGGTTAGGTTTAGGGCAAGAGGACAGGGAGAGGTTAGAATATAGATAGAACATTAGATTAGCCACAGCGCTAGCTCCACTCGGCTAACGGAACACCGCGGCGGCCATCTTGAGAAGGTCACGTCAAACAATAAAAAAGACCGCAGACCGATAGGCTACTAGCCCCGCCACAGTACTCCCGCCCCGACTCAGTATTGTTCTCCGGGGCTGCAGCTAGACTCTACTCCTTATTTTAGCTGGTGGTGGGGGGGCTAATTCAATTTCCCTCAGACAGACTCTCATACTCACTCACTCACACCGTCTCCATTACGACGCGGCGCCAAACACAAGCATTCATTAATTAGCGGCATCGTTGTCTTTTAATTATGCATGTGGCTTATTAGGGCGCATCACCCATTTCACCCAATGCCTTCCACCGGTCCACACTCTCCCCTGTGTTTCCTCTGTTGTGCTCATATGGGACCTTTAAACTTCCACCTGCACATTATATAGCGCTAATAAAGCTGGTATCAGCCCGTGAAGGAGATGGCAAACAGGTGAGGAAGGAAGGAAAGAGAGAGAAAGAGAGGTAGAGAGCGCAAAACAGGCGACTGAGGGGGTTCTGATATGTCAGCAACAGAAATTAGCTAACTGCACTCCCGACTGTGACACAGGCAGGGAGAGAATACACTTACCCCCCCTTTCTCTTTCACTCTTCTCCTTCCTTTAATGCTGTCTTCTCTTCTTTCTCTCCCTCTCCCTCTCCCTTTCTCTCTCCATCCTTCCCTGCCCACAGAAAAGAGCAGAGAAAAAAGCGCGAGAGGAGATAGAGAGAGAGAGAGCGTCAGCCGGTGAATTTTTACAGCTCTCCAAAATCATTATTGGCAATTAGCGTTCGTCAGGGAAGACAGCAGCTGCTTGTAATTACAGGTAGCCCCTCATTACTTCTCAGTGTAGGGGAGAGGAGGGATGGGATGGGATGGGATGGATGGAGGGAGGGAGGGCGGGGGGGGGGGGAAACCTGTTTCAGAGCCAGTGTTTATATTTATTTATATATTTCTTTACCTGTGATGTTGAGCCACATAATGTATACCCAGCTATATAGCGGAGGGCTGGAGACTTGAGCAGGTGCAGCTTGAGATGGGGGAGGAGGAACTCATTGTAAACAGCCAACGTGTCCCAACGTAGAACTATTGTGCTATATTGCAGCAGCACTGTTTGATTGTGTATATATAGATGCGTTGTACTGTATATAGATGCTCATTACGAGGTTCCAGTTGTTGTTATTTTCCCTCTACTAATTCCTTACTTTCTACCGCTGCTCCTGAGTTATTTTTTGCCAATGTTTTTTGAGAGCCTCTTGTCGAGGAGCAGTGAGATTTCTTTGAGGCCTACATGGCACATGGTTTGAGGTTAAGATGACCTGACATCTTTGGGGCACACTTCACTGTTACCCTGCCCCTACCATTCAGTACTGCATGGCACGGTGGAGTGTTCACTGGCCCTTAGATGCTGATACGGTTCAGGCTTTTAATATAGTATCCCACTAATGGTTAAGGCGTACAGGCTTTTATTAGGGCAGCTTCACCTCGGTCATTGCCCGACAATCTTGGCAAACTCGTGCGGGAGTGGCTGATGCCTGAAAAAAAACATTTAAGAAGAGTCACTCCTGAGGTATTTCTTCCTAATCAGCATGCCGAAGCTTGAAACTGGAACGGGTCAAACAGTGCTTGATTTGGAAAGTTTTTTTTTTTTTTTTCTAATCTCAAGGCGAACCGTCTCATTAAATGATAGCGGTTGCCTTTACTCAGCGTCAGATTTGACCATCAAAGGGTTATATTTTCATACCTTTCAAAGCTACACTCAGCATTTCGTCATGTTGTGTGCTTGCCCGTTTAATATTATTTTTTATTTATTTATTAAGGTTTGGCAAAGTGAAACCATTGTCAGAGCTTTTTATTCTGACAGGTCTGTCATATCAACGTATTTTTAGCATGGCCAAAAAAAACGCCATTTGTGTAAATCTTTGTACGAGACTGGGCAAGGTCGACATTTTAATTTGGCCGCATAGGTGGAATAGTTAAATCTTGACTCATGAAGGTTGGGGGAGGTGAAACCTTTTGTTCACTATAAAAGGAGATATTTCTAGGGGGCGATGAAGATGATGTAAACGCATACCTCGGGCAGGGTCCGGACTCCTATGAATAGTTAATTACTACCATCTGAATGCTTTATATGCCCTAGCGAATGCAAGGCTTGAAGTCCCCCCTACAGAATCTGCCATAGCCCAGGGCAACAATCAAGCCAATTAACCCAGGGCTCAAAGCAGTGGAGGTTGGGGGAACCATAGTAACACAGTGGACCATTGCTTCCACTGATCTCTTACCTCAGTAAGAGAGCAAGGTTAGGTTCAGGTGGAGAGAACGTATGCCCTGCTCCCTGTTAAAGGTGTAGTTTTCAACATGGAGGTCAGGTCTACTACATGTAAGGCCTCTCTGCAAGACTAACAGAGGGCATGCGAAGAGAGGAGCCAAACATTAGCCTCTTTAGCCTCCGCCGAGGGACTTTGGCTTGATCTCAGAGGACAGGAACGTCTGCAGTGTGTTCTCCCTATTTTGTTACTGGATGTAATTGGACGTCGTCTCACTTACCCGGCGGAGTCATTTGGGTTCACGTGTTCCACAATGGGGGTTAAAAAAAGTCACAACTGTCAATCTCGGGATGACTTCCTTGACAAGCCCGTCTCCCTGTTGATTGGGCGTCATAACAGTGTACACAAAGAGTCGACAAACAGCTCCCTCTGCCAACAAACATAAAGCCCTAACCGTGTTCCTGCTAATTCAAAATGCATGGCCATTTACACTCTCTTTCAATAAACATATACTATGATTTTTTCTATGAAGTTAAAAAGAAATCTCTTTAGACCTTGAGGATATCGGCAAATGCTTTATTCGCTGTGAGGGTGCTGGTATTTATTTTCTGCGCACACACACACACACACACACACACACACACACACACACACACACACACACACACACACACACACACACACCGACACAGGCTCCTGCTCAGTTGCAGTTAGAACAACCGGCATGCTGGCAGCAGAACGGCTCACATTTGCAGGGCATCTCTGGTTTCCACTGTAGACCGTCCAACGCAAATACAAAGAACAACTGTCACATTCAAACTAGAGCCGAAATGACTGGCTGGGTGTTCGATTCATCTTGTCTGTCCGGGTCTCTCTTTTTTATGCGCTGCCACGAAAAAGTTGGAACTGTATGAGAACCCCCGCGCTAGAGGGAGAAGATCAAGTGTGTAAGGATTTAACAGATGGAATTGGGACTAAATGAAGCGCTAATGCATGGATGGTATGAATCCGCTGTGCATTTCATATGGCAGGGATAGGGTGAGATGGTTTCTGCTCAAGGTGGCATTTGATTTCATTTCAACATGGAGGTGTAGAATGTGTGTTTACAAAAATATTATATGTAACTCCATGTTAAAATAACAAGTGATCTTACTTTTAGTAAATTTGTAGTATCATTTGCAGAATATTTTCAGGAGTAAGAAAAAAAAACATTCCGCAATTTACAATCAAAATCCTTCCCAGCTATGCAGGTGCTGAAGTAATACTCGTAAATGACAAGATGTCTTGTGTTAAAACAGCAGCAATTATTTTGGTAGATGTGTCACCGGGCACCTGCTTCATTTAATGCTTAATTAATTGGCTGACTGAAGGCAATTGTAGAAAGATTAAATTTCACTGTGCAATTTGGGGAAGTTTTTGCAGTCTGACAAATGCAGTTCTGTAAAAAACAACTAATTTGAGCAAAAGGCTTCACACGTTGCCCCAGTATTTCTACACCACTCTCTTAAAATAGGGTTAACATACTATATGTTTAACGCTCAAATCACTTTAAAAAATTTGTACAGAAAAACGTTCCTTCTCACATGTCCGTACTTTAGAGAATTCACAGTAGGAGCGAGAGTTTAAAACGCTCCTCTTATTCAGATGCTCCTGCTGGTTGTTACCGTGGCAGCCTTGAGAAATATTGTCGTTTTGTTCTACTGATGCTCGCAGTGCTGCTGCAGTGCTGCATTTTAAACTGTTGAGTCAGATTTCATTTACCAGCTCTTTCATCTGTTTTAACTCAGTGAGGCGAGGTATCGCACAGTGTGTCTGTGCTACTCAGTGTGTTTGTGTGTGTGTGTGTGTGTGTGTGTGTGTGTGTGTGTGTGTGAGCACGTGCGTGTTTATAGTTTAGCAACGAGAATATGTGTATTCATATTCTGAATTTGTGTGGGCCTGTCTGTGAAGCGTGTTGTTTGTGCTTGTGTTGTTTGCGAGTAATATGTGCACCCTGTCGTGTGTGTGTGTATCCAAATGTGTGTGTGTGCACGTGTGCGTGTGTGGCTCCCAACCCAGAGCTATTATGTGGAGACAGCAGGTATAATATCTGCAAACCTTTGCCGCTGTGCTGGATAAGTAATGGCCTCAAGACGTCACCTTTATCTGTAGCCACACTCCTGCAGCTGGGGCTGTGTATTCCCTGGCTCACACTCCCTCCACGATACACAGGTGTGGTATTATGTGTTTGTGTGTATGCTGTTCATCCCATAACACCCCCCCACCCCCCCTCCCCACCTCATGCATTTGCCACACACAGAAAGTGGTCATGAGGAAGGCAGATAGGGCCCAGACTGACACATTCATTTCCTTAACGGCCGTGGATGTGGTGGCAACGTCGCCGCTCGTTTTTTAAGCTGCTTTAGCTATATATCCCCTACAGACGTATAGACACCAGGGTGAGCGCGGAAACAAGGCACCACCGGGAGCATCCCATCATGCTTTGCAAATGGAGAAAGGGAAGGCCATGGTGGGGACTGATAGGAGGAAGGAGGGAGTGGAGGAGGACAACATTTCGACAAAGACGGAGAAGGCAGAAGCGGAGGGATGCGGGAGAGAGGGAGACAGAATGACGTGTGGGATAGATAGGGAGAAAAAAAAAAGAAATGAGACAGAGGGAGAGAGGGAGAGAGAGAGCGAGTTGAAACAAAGGAAGAGTTAGATGGGGAGTGAGTGAGCTTTGTGGTCTCGGGCTCCATGGGAGGTTCAGCCCAATCATTTATAAAAGGTAAATGCTGTCAGGACGCAGGGCGTTTAAAGGCGCGGCGCTGCAGGTGTGATTTATGCTCTCGGTACGGGGCTATAAATCACCCTGCCTTTGTTTCCACAGGCTGCTGCTATACTGCTACTGCTGCTGCTGCTGCTGCCGCCACGTCAAGCTGTAACCATCCCTGCCTCATCTATAGCAGGCGCACACATCCAAACACACACACACAAACACATACACACACACACACAGTGGACAGCAATAAAGACAGAGCAAAGAAGAATGAAGGCGGGAAATGGATGGTTGGGTTGGAGAGTGAGGAGGAAAGGAGTGACCGGTTGGAGTCTATGATGAGATGTGTTGAGTCAAAGAAGCGATGATGTGCTTACACACACACACACACACACACACACACACACACACACACACACACACACACACACACACCTATACACACGCATACACAAGCATACACACGTGTGTGCTATCACACACGGCTATTGGTGCAGGGCAGGAATAACTCTGACACAGATTGCATGTTTCTCCTTTGTTCAATTCAAACAGTGTTTGCAAATTCGACTTTCTGTCTTCTTAGTTTAAACTCCAAAAAAGTAGCCATACTTCAATCTGTGGAGCTGTCAGAAAACCATTTCAGTTGTGTTCTGGTCTGCAGACTTGTGCAATAATAATTCGGGCCGCTTCACCCAAATACATTTTTTTGAAAACCAAATTTTAGTCATTTGTGCAGGTCTGATCCAGGTGTACAGTACTTAAAGCAGTAAAAGGATCTTTCTTTCCTCACAAAGTCCATCTTGTGTTATTTGTAAACTGAGCCGGAAGTTGTCTCTTGATGCATTTCAGGATCCTTGTACTTGTAAGCTCTCATAGCAACAACAACATAGATTTCTACAATACAGGCCTTTTTGTTTTGTAAAATATTATCTCATTAATTTGCACTGTTCTGATTATTTTTGGCATAGCTATACAATAGTTTTTTTTCTGGTGGATAAGGCAGTACTTCTCTAGCTGCTTATTATCTTGCTCCAGTCACGCGCCATAGCTTAGCAGAGTTTGAGTAGTAGGGACATAGGCAGTATTGATATGACGGCTGTGTGGGAGGGAATGGCACTTCAGCAAGGTCACAAGCCCTGTTTATGACCGTCACATTGTCAGCATTCTTTAACTAGCGTGTGATAAAGCCCTTTGTTCTCCTCATAACACCCACTGCTTTTTGACAAGGGTACAAAATGGGTTCCATTCCTGTAAACTCTGAAGTCTAAAGAACAGCAGGTGCTAAGTGTTAAAAAAAAATGGAAAGGTGAGTAACATCGATGGAGTTGTGTGACGACAATCTTTATTTAAGTTCCTCCATGTGACAAACGGTGAGTCTTTGAAGAACCAATATCCATCACTCTTAGGGGAAGATTTCACCCTCTTAGAGTCTGTGATATACCGTGTTTTAAGTTCTAAGATACTCAAAACATTTCAAGAGTTATGTCGTGCGGTGGTGTGATGATTTACTGGTTCGCTGTACCCTGAGTCAGCTCCTGCATTTCTTTGAATGACTTGCAACAATTCCCCGAGAACAAGCCTGCATGTGAATCAACAATACTCTTGGTTTTATAAAATAGAGAGATCTCTGGCAAGAGTTATAGTGGTGATATGAGTAACAAAAAAGGAATAAATTCCCTCACGCAAACTACAACTCGTCTTGTTTGCTGTATGCATTATGGAGGTTTCAGTCGGCAGAGAAAGTGCATCTACCTGTTTGATTGTTGAACGAATGCTGGCAGGACATATCATTTAACTTATCTAATTGACTTACTGAAAACCTTTATTTTTTTGTATTGTCCACAAAATGACCCACAAGAATGTCACTCGCATAAGAAAAATTTAAATAAAAAAACCTCCACACACACTTTGCGTATGTAGGTCATACACTTCTGTATATGAAAGGGTGGCGATGTCATCTTACAAATTTTTTAATGTTTTTAATGTAATTATTTGATTTATTTGCAATATTTTTGAATGATAATTTCATACATGTGGCGATGACCTAAATGTATCACCAAAGCCTGGCATTATATAATTTTTAACCAGGGAATTTGGCATTATCGCCAGCTATAAAAATAAGTGCAGCGCCTGTAAAGGGATGTGCCTGTGCTGCTTGGATTGTGATGCACATTTATTTGTGCTATTACAGTAGCCGTGCACTTTTGTCCTTTTTTGCCGCTACACCACCGGCATCGTAACAACACGTGCGCCAAAGTCTGGCTGGCTTGACATGGCTTGTCGCAGTTTTTCTAGGGAACCGCCACTCCAAACAACTTCACAATCAACACTGCACTCCCTTGGATCTTCAGCAATACACCTGACAAGTGTGAAGTAGAATGGATGAAGGGCTGGCAAGAAACTCAAAGGACAATCACACACGCACGCACACACACACACACACACACACACACACACACACACACACACACACACACACACACACACACACACACACACACACAAAGACGTCTTCCTTTACCAGTTATTAATATGGTTATGGCATAATGATCTGTGTATCCACCAATCTAATATTACATCACTACTTCCTCTATGTTGCTCCTGCCTTTTTCTCAGTTTAGTTTCCCTCATAGCAGAGACACTGTACTACCGCAAAAAAAAGACGTAAAACCACTCCAGCAACAGCACTTCTTCATCTTCACACATAATAAATCCCTTCAGCCAAACCCGCGTTTCCTTGAGCCTTGTACGCATCACTCCCAACAGAAACCCAATTGTATTCCAGAAAGTGGTCAACAATGCTCTCCACTCAATACATAATACACGCGTATAAATCACCACGGTGAGAAGGCTCTGCTGTGGCTCTGGCTGGCGAGGGGGTTTGGGGGGAGGGCAGAAAATGGAGCTGTAACATGCGGCGAACACGTACACGGCTGACCTGAATGGATGCTGGTATTTTTTTCTGATTTCCCCCAGGAGCTCCTCCCTGGCCTGTGCCGGTGTTTTAGATTCCAGAGGGAGGCCATTAATGCTCAGCCTGTCGACCTGATCCATATGTATGGCTGGCTGTTCCATTCTGTTCAGCTCAGCTCCCGTCTTCTCCCCTGCCTTGCTTACTTTACCTGACTGTCTCAAGGCCTGCTGCCGGAGCAACCAAATTGGTTTCCTCGTGCCCTGCAAAGATAGAAATAGAATAGCGGACAGTTACGTCCCCACACAAAGGACAAGCAGGGCTGTTTTCTTTTTTACAAGGTGACTATTCAGACCATGCGTCTGAATGTCTAGCAGCAGCAGCTAATAGGCGCTATTTGCAGACTGAAGAACACAAACAGGTTGCTGTCCTTTAACTCTGGGACCAGACAGTCGGTATGGGTTATCAGTACATGACTGATTACAGTGCTGTCCTGTCAAACAGACCGGTTGCTCCTTACTAACACTGGCGCATACGGGACTACAAACGAGCAATGGAAATGCGTTTTTACAGCAGCAATTATCCCAGCCTTGCGAGGTGGATATAGTTTATCGGTCTATTGCGGGCAGCTCGCTTTGTCTCTCTTTTCCTACCTTTCTCTCTCCCTCTCTCATTCCTTCGTTAGTCTCCAGCACAAAAAGGATTTAAATTTGTCACTCATGATGGGATTGGTCGGATATCTTTTTTAATGGTCAACACACACTTATTTTTTCCACAATCTCCAATTGGCCAGCTGCACAGCAGAGCCACAGTCGAACAACGTCTAGACAGTCTAATTAACGCATCATCTCTAAAGCGCTATTATCCCAGTTTGTGACAGAACAGAGATGGAAAGAGTAAAAGAGTGAGCCACCGATTCACTGTATGATATTTAATTTATTGCTGTCCTCCTTCATCCATGCACGACTCTGTCTTGCTCTTGTGCATCATCGTCCTGTGTTGAATCACAGGTTAAAAATATGTTTTGAGGTATAGCCAAGCCTGACATCCATTTAAAATGCTAGTAGAAGGGAGGCTTTCTTTGTCTCTCTAATAATGGGAGCAGCTTTTGCCTATGTTAATATTAAAAATGAATAAAGCCAGACTAATAAACTAAAGTGGATGTCAACTGTGCTGTCCAGATATAGCGCACTCTACAGTAATTGTTTCGGAAGTCGTCTTCTGGTATAAAATGGTGAGCCCAGCTTGTACCACAATACACCCCGTCACAATAAAGGACGCAACAAGGGACAGGGGTAGCTGCTGTAGGATGGAGGAAGAGGCACTAATAGCCTTCTGAAACCAAGCAGAAAATTTAATTATAACCCCTTTTGTTATGAGGGGGATGTACTCAATCATACGTTGAACAAATACAGTACATTGCCTTTCTGCTGTCTTTTCTTTGCCACTGCAGCACATAAATGCAGATGAATTAGTTGTCTCTGATCATCAGTATTTACTGAAAATAGTGTGTATGTCAAAGTATTTAGCAGGCTATGTATTAGAGTAGATGCAGGACTTCTGTATACAACATAATAATCAGGACTATATAAATACCATTGCCATTTAATTGTTATCATTGTGTCACGAGCAACAGACTGCAAAATACAGTAAAAGCTAAATAATCTGCTAGACCTGACCAGCGTCTCCCTTCTGTAATGATTTGCAGTTCAATGCGGTCTACTCTAATGAAAAGGCACCATGTGTGTGTGTATGCTTTGACCAACTTTAGATAGAGTTGGCAAATAGAACTACAGTGAATATAAGAGAAGCTATCATTGGCTAAATGAATTTTACTGAAATAATGAAAATTACATCTGATGGTTAAATGGTACTGCAGTGACTTGTGGTAAGAGCTGAATACTGTTACGCACTGGAGTCCAGTGCAATAAATTGCAATGCAAGTTCTCTGCATATTTTGGCTCTTTATAGAATATTAAATGAGTCCACGGTGTTTTATCAATAGTATTCTTTCACCATACACACAGCTTTTCGTAAATGTTTGAACCTAGAAATGATTTACTTTAACCACCAGATGATGAAGAAAACTATCTTTTAGTTCTTGACTGTACAGAACAGTCGGGGAATGTTAAAGATGATTTTTTTTGTCCCTAAGCGTCCTTTAGGATTAGGAAGGCTTAAGGCAGAATCATTTCAGAAATATTTATGTTATTTTTTTTTCTTTTATTAATCCAATTGTGTTGGTTAATTCAACAACTGTGAATGAAAGTGCCCACACAAACTAATTATGGACTAAAATATGGAATATGTAAACAATTTGAAATCATTCATTAACACGAAGGGATTTATGACAGAAGACATTGAGTATAATTTTATCTAAATGTAATGCTTATAATTAGGCGATTGAATTATATGTGGGCCCAAATCATTTGTAACTTTGCAAAAGATCTTATGGTATTATCGCAATAAACATCATGAATTCACATACGTACATATTCTCCACTCCTATTCCTTTTCACATTAAAATACATTTTCATGAATTTGGATTTAAGCTCTAATCCAAATGTGAGTGTAAAGCAAATAGTTTTGGCTAAAAGAGGGCTTTTTAATGTATTTGAATTTTACCATTTTCAGATAACATTGGAATTAAAGTATACATACTGTATGAATCAAAAACTATTCATTATTTACAAGCCTTTTGTCAAGTGAAAAAATAAGGCTTGATGATTGGCTGAGAAAACAAGCGAACAACAGTTTGTCGATCACTTGTTGTTTGGCTAGGGGTGTAATCCTAATGTTGGCAGTCTGGCAAGAGACGCCTGCCTTGTAGTCGACACTCTGGGAACATAATTCCATTTCCCCCCCTGGATGAGTGATTTTATATTATATAGTAATTCCAAATGTTCCCTCTTGAAATTGTCATCTATGTTTATGTATTCAAAATAGTTTGAACTGTTTAATATTTTAATTTTTTTAAATACGTGCAACTGAAAGACGTTTTCTGCTGGCGAAATCATTCCACAAATGCAGTCTTCTCCTGACTGATATGAATGATATAAGAGTGCTGATGTCTGGCAGGGGGGAGTGTCTCTGGTGAGTTAGCCTGTCAAGACTATTCATTAATAATGACAGCTATAAGCCAGAACAAGTGAAGAACACACAGAACACACATAGTGGGACACACCTACTGCCTGTACCCATTTTCCCCACCTCTCTCCACCTCATATAAAACCCTTGTAATGCTTTGCTTTTTATTGTGCTTTAATGGAAGTCTCTCTTGTGCATAATGGGCTTACGAGGTGTGTTACAACGGGTGTGTGAAAGCTAGTGTGCAGATGTAGCTGCTTGTTTTGACACTGTTGCTGCCTTGCATTTTTTTTCTCAATTTACTCCGTGTAATCAAAGGATTTTCTCTGATACACAGTTGTATTGTGTGCTTACTTACTGTTTCATAGTTTTACCGCACTTTGGAATAAGGCCATCGCAAAGTATAAAGTGTTACCAAGACGATCCCTAAAGCAGGAGCTCTGAGAGCTATAATGCTTACACACTATCATCCCCTGGTTTAAAACAAGGGGGATTTATCAGGGATATGTGTCTGCCTGGGCTGGGTCTAGGGGAACCAAATTACTAGCCCCAGTGTCTGGTTGGAGGCGGAGAAGGGAAATAGATGGGTCTAGATATAATGGTGATGGCCCCTGGGTGGTACTCCTGCGAGGGAGAAAGAGGAGATTAGAGTGGAGGTGTGAGCTCACAGTAAGATTGCATTTTCCCTCTTTTTAATGGATAAGTGCTTCTCTCTTTTTTTCTCTCTTCCTATTTCACTCCCACTATTCTGCTTCTGTTTCACAGTGTTCCATCTCTCTCTGCCCTCGCCGTCACCACTCTCATGCAGCACACACAGACAGACACACACACACACACACACACACACACACACACACACACACACACACACACACACACACACACACACACGCACAAACACGCACAAACACGCACACACCAAAAAACATGCGCACAAACACACACATATCTCATCTCTCCCTCTGTCACCCTCTCCCTCCGTCCTCCCTCACTTGATCCTTACACCTACGTGCTACAGATGGTTTCATTTTATAAGAGATAAAACCACATTTGGTGGAACTGATTAAACAGAGGGAACAACATCCCCATCTGCCATTTATTCCAATCTGAAATTGCTTGGGCAGATGCTGACATCTTTGGAGATGATTGATTCACCCCGTCTGGCCAGAGAGGAGAGGAGAGCAGAGCAGAGCGGAGCTGGATCCTCCCCGGGGCTGAGGCTTCCTGCCGACCCGCCATGGCACCAACACAGTGTCACTTCACCAGTGATGGAGCTCCCAGCCTCCCCCTCCCCCCTCCCCCCTGTCACCCATCTCTTGTCTCCAGCAAGCTGCCGCAATCAGCACAGGCCCCTGATTGGACTTGGGCAGGTGAGCGCAGTACACTTTAATCATGGGGCCAGTACATGCCAGATCGTCCCCTCTGTATCAGGGTGTGACTGTGTGGTGGAGGAGGGGGGGGGGGGGCGGGGGGGGGGGGTGCTCTGTGTGTGTGTGGCTGCATTGAAAGGGTTTGTTCGCCTATATTTCCTCACTTAGAATAGCAGATAGTTTGGGTTTCATTTGCTTGGATTTAAAATATCTGTCTCCAAGGATTGTGCTTTCCAAGCGAATACAATTGGAGAATACATTGGAGTCAAGGGAATTCTGTTAGTGAAAATGAGTGTACTAGTGTGCAAGCAGCTCTGTGAGGCTGTGCTTAGGCTTCAAGGTAAGTGCTAAAAACAGAATGCTAAGAATGCTAAGATATCTAGTTTAGGGTGTTAGCATGCTCACATTTTCACTGAACACACAGTACAGATGAGGCGGGAAATCATTAGTAATTTGTTTTTAAGGTATTTTATCATATGATTTTATGATAAACCAAAGAATAAAAAAAAAGTGAGTGTCTGTATCAAATTCCAAAGCAATACACCCAATAGTTGTTGATATATTTAAGTGTGGATCAAAAATCTGGACTGACAGAGATACCAATCTATGCCAGATACAATGCCATGCCTCAAGCTTGGGTAAAGGTTCAACCACAATATGTCCTTCTACATACAATGAGACATTAATCTGGGTATCAACATTTTTGCAGTTTACATCGGAATTACTTCCTACTTAAGAGAAAGTGCAGAAATGTGCTTGTAAAGGTTTATGGCCTACATTGATATCTAATTGTTTACAGTAATAACATATAATCAAGCTGGGACTCAAACCCGGCCTCACATATTGTAACCTTTGAACAAATAATCAAGGCCCTTTTCACATAATTCTACTAGCACCCTCTAACACCGAGGCCACGCGATAGAGCAGTTGTACGAACAGAATACCAATGGGGTCCCTTGATGATTAAATATTCCACTCAACCTTCATCTAATCAACATTTATAGTGTCCTGCCTGTGGAATTACACTGCCCTCCACTAAATCGACTCTGCATCATCACTTGTAAACACTCAAGCATTTTAAGATGGAAAACTCTTCCCCCCGCAAAAGTGCCATCAAAGCCAGCAAGCGTGTGAGTTTTTTTTTCTCCGAGTGTGCGATCGAACGCGCACGGCACGCTCTCATAAAAACTGCTGAGCTGGGCTCTTCAATGCAATCAGGCGCCTGGTCTCAGCTCATATACTTGTTTGATGAAAACCCCAAGATGGAGGGAGAGTGATGGAGCTCTCCAAGGGACCGCGGAGATAATTTAGCCCGGGGAGTGGGTGTGAATCATGGGCGAAAGGCACATAGAGGAGGAGGGGAGTTGGTGGATGAATCATTAGGATGTAGGTGGAAAGGGGGATGGAGAGATGGAGAGAGAAAGGGTAGAGAGGGTCCCCGGGGACTCGGATCCATCAGACATCACTGCTGTGGCCTCGACTGCAACATCGACCTGTATAGGACTACTGCAGCCTGTACACCCTCCGTCTTTCTCTTCTCTTTCGATTTGTCTCACCATTGCTCCATCACTGTGATTCATGGCAGTGAATCTCTCTCTCTCTCTCTTTTTCTCTTCTCTTCCTCCTCTTTCCCTCTGTCATCAGGCAAGTCATTCCGGCATCATCCTTCCCCTTCTCCGTGGCTCTTGTAAGCCTCTTGAAGTATGACTGGGGCCTGAGAATAGGGCAAACGAATTCCTCAATCTGAATGCATACTACTCTCACCACCTCTCCTCTCTCTGCTGCCCTCCATCTCTCGCCTCAGGCTACTCATCCTTCCCCATTCCACACACACACACACACACACACACACACACACACACACACGCAGCACAATACACACACACACCACTCCGTACCACACTAGACACACACACAGCCTTGGCAAACTCTGATGGGATTCAGAGCAAATTGCTCAACCCCTGGAAAAAAAGTAACTGAATAACATAAAAGGATGAAAGTGAATTGTTTCAGTTAGCCGACTATACCATTTTGCATGACTGTGTGACATGAGGAACGGTGTGCGCTCTCAAACATAGCCCTAGACTGCCCTACTTCTCCCAGTGCAATAATCCATTACCAGCAACATCCACGCCTTTTTTCACCAGTTTTTCTGCATCCCAAAGGCTTTGACTTTGGACAGGCAGAGGTTAGAGGAAAACAACCTGAAAAAAAGCCTTATCTCCCAACACATGAATGTTTGTTAAGGCTCCCCATTAAGTCTCCCCCCTGCATTTGCATATTAATTGCATTTTGGCTCTACTTGCCTCCTTTAAGGCTGCTGTTTATAGGTGCTTTATTTCTTTGAGAAGACACAGACGTCCGCGGGGAGCTCACCTGCAACGGAGGACAAGAATTGAATTCCGCAGCAAATTGCTTTAACTTGGAGTGTAATCGAATTTGCACCCACACACACCTTGACTCGAGGACCCGGAGGTCGCGCAAGTCTGCAGATATCCATGTACAGTACATAGAAAAAAATACACAAATCCATGCACACCGCGTACTTCAAATATGGAGAGAAAAGCCTTCTGAAACAACCAGAAGAGATGAACAAAGCTCTCTGGCTCCCCCAATAACGCTCACTTCTTACACATTGTTTTCGTCCCGTCCCTGATTATTTTTTCTTCTTTTCTCCTTGTGAATTGTGTTCACCGCTTAGACATCAGAGCGTGGGTTTGGCAGATTTCTCAACAAATGTTTGAAAAGATGTGAAAGTTTTAATGACTGGATTGAGTAGGGGATAAAGGGAACAGCTGGAGATTCTGTAATGTAGTGGCTATTCTTGTATAAGGAGAGGTACGCTCAAGCTGTCTCATTTTGAAAACCGCCGTCGCAGTTTTATCCACACTTAAGAATAACAGGTGATTGAGCATTCTTTCGTCCCTACCTCCAAAACAACGTGACCATATGGGACTTTATTTGAATATCATGTACCGAACGGGCGCTCTATATGTGTGATATCACATTACGCAGAGTGGGGGCATATTTATTAATTTCATGATAATAGTTTCATTTCGCAGATTATGACTCGCATGGAATTTCTTTCTTCCACAAGCTTGGTTTCAGTGATAGCATGACATTTAAGACACCCGACAGTGTGCTGTTATAAGTGAAATAGTCATTATTCTGATTATTATTATCATATATACAGTATATTTATAACAGCCGAATTCCACCACAGGAGACTTGGTTTTATGGTAATGGTCCTTCATTCCACTGAAAATCTAACGATCTGCACTCAATCCATCGCAGTAACTCAGTTCCGGCGCATTGATTTCCTTTGTGTTCCAGATTGATCCGTGGCCTGTTGGAGCTCAATATGTCACAGCCTCCTTGCAAAAAAAAAGAAAGAAAAAGAGGGCCACAATACAAAACAGATGCGCGAACATGTACTAGAATACATCAGTTTGGAATAGAAATTATGAAACAGTGGATCGAATATCATGAAACATACTCTGCTCGATGCACATTTGGTCTGACTTACGCCTACTTGCACATATTCTAAAATGAACTACTACATCATGGAACGCGCTAATGATCATTTCTTTAGATGTCACTGGATCTCCGTTAGGACTCTGGCCTCATCATTAATGGGCAGCTATGCCACTGGCCCCCTAATGCCTCGGCCCTCTCCGCTCTAGTGTGAATAATATACGTGAGCAGTTGCCTGGGAGAAAGGCACAGTCTCTCATTATGGCTTCCATTGCAGTGGACCACTCCACAGATCTCCCTAGCAGCATCATCTCCCTTCACCCATTGGACCACAGCCCCCTAAGGCAGATGCACACACAAGCACGCATACATTTGTAGTCCCACACACACAAACGCACACGCACACGCACACGCACACACACACACACACACACACACACACACACACTCACACACACACACACACACACACACACACACACACACACACACACACACACACACACACACACACACACACACACACACACACACACACACACACACACACACACTGTTCGACCCATAGTCTTTCCATTAGGCCATTTACTGTAGTCCCCTTATCTTAACATGGTTGTCTGACTTCTCTGTCTAGTCTGGGCTAATGCAGACTGGGTGCAGACCCCCACCCGCATGCACATGAGAGAGAGAGATCACTGTCCCAGTTTTGGTGCATTTTATCGATAAGAAAGAAACAAAGAATTGTACAGGGACCTTGCTGTGCAATACATGGGATGCACACAAGCCCAGCAAGAGCATGCACGCCTCTGTGTGCATGTGTTCGACTCTGCTTTGAGGAGGTTTCTATGGGATATGTGTGTATAATGTGTTCTAAGGGGTTCGGTAGGCACGCGGTGGGACACATAGGGCTGCTCTCCCGCAGATGCAATTAGGCTAAATGGGATTATGCCTATCACATTTCAGACAGGCCGGCCCCACGGCCACCTGGGGGAAAGGGTGATGAGTGGCGAGGAGGGATAGTGAAAGGGGAAAGGGGGTGGAGAGGATGCAGAGAGGGGAATGTGGTCTCTTAGAGACAGCATCCAGGGTAGTTGTTATGCAGGCGTTAGCATTCCACACTGATGCTATGCTGAAGCTGAAAACATGTCTAGAATCTTCACGCTGTATTGAAAGGGCTTGCAACATTAAAAAGTATGAAACTTTTTTCATATCAGATGGTTCAACACCTTTTGTGACCCTGCATACAGTGGCGTTATACGTTTGTCTTTGATGTAATGTACTATAGCGACCCCCCCCACCCCCCCCTCTGGATCAGGCTAAATGTCACCATCAACAAAGAAAACCGAGGGAGGGGAGGATGACATTTTCACACAGGGTGATAGTGCCATAGATTCTCCCCATAGAAGAGGGACTCTATTGAACTGTGTGCACACAGGGTGAAGGAGAGGACATGGATGAAGAGGAGGGGGCCGCACGCTGTGCTCAGCCACTGATTTTGCACGATTGCTGCATTTCTGAAGGGCATAAAAGTGCTGCATTCTTACAAATAGAAAACAGGATGTTTCTCTGTGTTTTAAGATCTCTTCATGAGTCTGTGTCCCAAACCATTCAAAACATTTTAATTATACAGTAGCAATTTGGCCCCCACTCCCACTGAACGACTTACAAGTGTACTGAAATTAGCTTCACCACAAGGTGAGAATTCAGAAATACCTTACAGTTCTCAAATGAAATAACAAGAGCAAGGAAAACAACTGCACACTTCTGTTTAGTTACATTGCTAGCTTGAATTACATGCCCTTTGGTTAGCTAGCTAGCTGTTAGTTAGCAACCCTACCTTGTGGCTGGTACGGACCAAATCTTGAAATCTCAAAGGTGTATCTGTAGAGATTCTTGGGTGCACCTCATTTTATAAATTTGTCTTTAGGTGTAATTTTTCAGATTCATCGTGTAGAAATGAAAGATCAACAGAGTGGACTAAGGTGTGTCAACCGTATCAAAACTCCCACGCACACTGAACAGTGAGACACTGGGGCCAATGGTGGACCTTCTCTCACCTATATGTACCTCTTTGGCAGGAGCAGAGCAGTGCAGTGCACAGTGCTCCCACGCTTCGCTCTCACATTAATCAAAAAGGGACGTGGTGGTTCCCAGCTCCACTCTTAGTCCCCTGGTGCCAGCTGTGTTTGGGACGGGCCCTGTTGGCCTGGCTGCCCCCTGATCACACACTGTCATTGTTCCTGCCTTAGCCTTGTAAACACCAAGCAGGCTACAGCTGATCAAATCCAGGGTCACATACATATGCCCAGACTGGGGATGCACACATGCACACATAGACCTGCACAAACGCATACATCAACATTCTAACTTCTATGCATGCAAATGATCGTTCTCAGAGCCGAAAAGTTACACGTTTTAGTGTGTTTCAGACCCAATTGTGTCTTGTTTGTTTATTTCTTAATCAGAATTTAAATGAATCAATTAAACTGTCACCGTATTGAAGCAGGGCAAACTAAGACGGAGACAAATGAATTATTATTTTCACCCTCTGTGCCAAAGTACATGCAGATCATGGAAACACAAACTGCGTTTCACATGCTGCTTCCCTTTGGGGATGGGGATGCTTCCCAGTGAAGCCCGTGTGAGTGTGAACAGCGCGTGTGTACATTTGTCATTGCGAGCAAATAACTGTCTGGGTGCAACTGGACATCTCTTAATGATGAAGAATTAAACGTTCATGGTAGACCACTGAGAGAGACCACAATATGCTCCTGAACAGGGGGGGGGGACAGAGAACTGAGACTGGGGGGGGGGGAGGGAGCAAACTGGAGAGCTGTGATAGGATACGGCCCATTAATTATTGAATTTGCTGACGTTATGACAAATGGCGTTGTCCTAGCCCTCACCGGTGCCTGTGTGACTTTTACAAGGCCAGCTGGACAGAGTCTCAGCATTTCTACTGTTAAACCACATACGCAGGTTTAAAATCTCTGCTGTTTTTCTTAAAAAAAAAATCAGGCGAAGAGATTTTCTCAGCAATATGGCAGAAGATAGATTAAGTAGCCTGGAGTAAAGTATCTCTAAGCTGGAGTCATTTACACTGTTGCTGAAAACCGAAAAATCCTCCTTGAGAAACCTCCATGCAGGTTTTGCTGTTTTGGGAACGAGAGTAATTGAGTGAGGGTGCATGCAGCCGAGACAGTTAAGCGAGCCAGTGTGGGAGACAAGTCACACCTCTGCGTTGGGTGTTTTTGCGACGCGAGGGCCAGCAGAGAAAAGAAAGGCAACAGTGTGCCATGTTTGCACTGTGTGGGACGGCCTCCCGCTCCTGACGTGCATGTGGTAACTGATGCCCCGAGGAGGCGCCCGCTATGAATTGTGGGCCAAAAACCCAGGGGGCTCCTGAGTGTATATAAACCTTGCACATTCTCACAACCATGCTGTGAACACAAAATACTGTACCTGAAACGGTAAATTATTCAATGCCTTCACTTGAAAAAAAACTCCCAACTGCTGTCCACCTTGTGTTTTGGACTGGCTGTGTTTTTCTTTCCTTTTCCAATGTCCGTGTCTCTGCCTGCCTCCATTCTGTTGTGAACAAAGCACTATGGATGCATCATTTCATTGTTCATCTGTATCCGACTGCGTCTAACCTTCAAAACACCTCCAACACACCCAGAGAGAAAAGTGAGAAAAGGGTGGTGTAAAAAAACAAAACGAGACAGAAAGAGAAAGCAGGTGTGCGATTGCTCTTGGAGAACACGCTGTACTCCGCTCTGAATACAAACGGCTCTTGTTTGGTTTGTCTAAAATAAGCACCATTACAGTTGTTAACCTTTTAATAGCAGCGATGCATCACCTGAAGAAAACAAGTACAAAACCACTGTTCATCTTTATCACTACTTTTAATGTCTTGCAAAAAATTAGTCTCTGGAGTTGAATTGCGCGGGGCTAAAGTGATACTCATTACCAAACTACTAGGTACCACATGCTGAATAATGACTCCTTTTATAGGAGACACTTAAGATTGACCAAACTGGAGCTAGAATAAAAGCACCATTTATGAGTGGAACGTATGTTTAGAAGTCACATGGCATTCTCTGTGCTATTTGTCTCCTGCGGTGTTTGCCTGTCTACAGAATAGAGGGACTGTCTGTCTGTGTGTGTGTGTGTGTGTGTGTGTGCGGGGAACCGGGGGTCTGCAAGGCCTTATTTCTTTTAGCTAGCTGCACCGTTGTTAATGGCTATCCCTGTAGATACAGCCTGCTGCCAGCTGCTGCTCTGGCCCTCTGGAAAAGAGGCTGGCAATTAGACCTTGCACTTAAAACAAGGTGAGTCAGGACCTTTTAATGGTGCACTATTTCGGCGCTCCCACACATGTGGCCGCTTTACTTTTTTTTCTTTTTCGCTGCGCCAGAGAACTCCAGCTATTGAGGCGTGGAGGTGACTACGTCCAAAAGAAGCGAGGTATAGTGGGTGGCTCGCTAATGGTGCAGAAGTGTTCTGTAGGAGCAGCTTTTTTTGTGTAACTGTATGTACGTGATATGCACTTTCACCTCCGCCGCTGGAAGCCATTTGTTAATAGCGTTCATTTTTTTTTATCAGCATCTCTAAACCGGCCGCTGATTTTTTACACCTGGTTCTTACTTGAAAAAAAGGTGTTATATTTAAAGCCTCTGCTTTGAAATGAATACCACAACGTATATGTTCTGCTTGAATATGCAGTATTTACAATTTTTTAATTGGCTACAGGGCTACTGCAGCTGAATGATAGCTCTTTATTATAGCTGCCTGGTGCTTTCTATCTAGAGGGGGCTGAGGTAAACGTCTAATTCTGTCCTGCCTCTCATCTCAGACCTTGATAAGATGGAGGGGGAAAGGCTGCCTGTGTTTAGACCACTGCACCTTGTTCCCTTGGACCTTACCCAACTAACCTTGTGTCGATACAATGATGAGCATCAACCACTGAACATACTCTCTGTCTCTCTCTCTCTCTCTCTCGCTCTCACACTCACTAACACACTCACACTCACTAACACGGAAAAACATACACAAACATACTCCACAACATGGGAAGGTTGCATGAACAAGAGCATGGAAATAAATTATTTACTGTTGCACAAATAGAACAAGCGTAGGCTGAAATGAGAGGGCTAATATCCCTGCTATTTAATGCTGTGTTTCCAGAAAGAGACTTATCAGTGTAGAGCCTCACATATGTATGCCTAATTCTCATCTAGCATTATTTTCCCCGTTTGGTATTTTAATGCGAGTGTGACTGCAAATATTTTCCGGAATATATTTAAATACAGATGCTTTGAGAGGGGTGTGTGGGGGGGAATAGGGAATGGGTTTTAAAAAAAAAGAGGACTGGTGTTGACTCAATCAAATCTACATGTCTGCCAGATCCATCCTCATGCTGTGAAATTTGACATCGTCTGACCAGACTGGAGAGATTCATCCATACACTGTGACAGAAGTAAAAAAGGCCATTGGTCTTGGAGTCTGCTTGGCTGCAGCGTTCAGACTGCCATCTGAGGAGGGGCTACACACTCATGATAAATGACAGCCTTCAGCCTGGCCAATCTAAATAGATTATCTTGGCGGCGTCCTCCCCCGACCAGGTGCCGATGTGTAAAATGGACCAACTATGTTAAAACTGTACAGTCACCTGCTTTATGCTGCCCATGCATGCCAACATGAACACTTGGAAGGAGCAAGGAAAACTGAAAAGTAATCTTGCAATAACAGATTTTTAGGTTTATCAATTTTTCAAGTTTAAAAAAAAACACCCACTACCTAGGGGGCAAAACCCCTTTTTTTTGAAAAACTGACATGGAGCGTTGTAAAAGGTTGTTCACCAGAAATTATATCCAGGACCTTCCACGATCACAACCTGGGTGGACAACCTTGTCAACAAGCTGCTGGAAAGCTACAGCGGGCCGACATAGAGCAAATCAGTACCACTGTTTAAGCGAATGAGGGTGGGCTAATAGGGAATTTTTTAAACTTATATATATCATTATGAAACTTTGCAAGTTGATTACTGACATTAAAACAACAACTTTTTGTATTACAGTATTTTCCAAAAGGTTTGAATAAATATGAAAAATCATCAATATCTTAGTAATGATGCGTAAATGTGCATATCTGCAATGCCCCAAAATCTAGATGTTGGACAAAAACAAAGTCAATTTATTTTTAAATTTTGAAAACAAAACAAGTGTCCGACTGCCTGAAGCCTTTCCTAATCACAGTTCAAATTTGATCAATAACCCATAGAAAATAAATTTTTTACACTGTTTTTTCCAAGGGAATGTCTAGCCGTTTCCTAAAATACCAGCTGAGACTCCAAAAGGACACTTTTGGTCCATAGCACATGAAATGTAACTGTGTAAAAAATGTATTTTCTATGGGTTATTGATCAAATTTGAACTGTGATTAGGAAAGGCTTCAGGCAGTTGGACACTTGTTTTGTTTTCAAAATTTAAAAACAAATTGACTTGATTTTCTTCCAACATCTAGATTTTGGGGCTTTGCAGATATGCAAATGTTTGCATCATTAGTAAGATATTGATGATTTTTCATATTTATTTAAACATTTTGGAAAATACTCTAATACAAAAAGTTTTTGTTTTAATGTCAGTAATCAACTGGCAAAGTCTCATAATGATATCTATAAGTTTAAAAAATTCCCCATTAGCACATCCCCATTCACCCCCATTCACTTAAACAGTGGTTCTGATTTGCTATGTCGGCCCACTGTAGCTTTCCAGCAGCTTGTTGACAAGGTTGTCCACCCAGGTTGTGATCGTGGAAGGTCCTAGATGTCATTTTTGGTGAACAACCTTTTACAACGCTCCATGTCCATAAAATCACTTTGCCCCCTGGGTACACTCTATTTGTACCATGAGTAGGCCTATACCCTGTATTGTTTGTTTACCATGTCAAAAAACAACAACAACATGCAGGTTATTTTGATAGTTGCCTGCATTTGTGTGAGCGTGCATGGTCGCATGCTGTGCACATGTGTGTGTCTGCAAAATAGGCACCCGTCTTTTGTTCTCCGAGAGATATAGAGCATCCACTGCTCAGTAACAAACACATAAATATGCATTAATCTGTTCTGGTTGGGCGAATCTGAAGAACTGTCAAGCGTCAAATGTAAAGGTCATGCTTTGCTTGCTGTAAGGGGAAAATCCTGGAGACCATGGTTAGGGCACTATTTGAATAAACTATGCAAGGATTTACAAGAAGTAACCTTCAGGGGTAAACACGCCTCCTTCCCCCCCACCAGGGAACAGCTATGAATGCGCTCCATCCCCAACTTCACCATACTTGATGCGACTATAGATGTCACACAAATCATGATAGACAGTGAGTTCAGCACCAATATGGTTTTCACTGAGAGTATATGTAGTGGTTTCAGACTAATTTTTCAGGATATACTCCGATGGCACAAATGCACTACAAAATGTATTTGTTATCTATTAGATGTATCACTGCGGTGGACAATGTTGTGTATGGAAATGGTGTGCACACTGGATTACCTTTTTGAATTTTGAACAAAGTGGGCCCCACCTCAACTCCCCCACCCCACCCCTCTCCATGTAGCATGACAGCCCAGCAGAAATGTGGCAGGTGGAGGTTCTTTCAGGCAGAGTCGAGGGGGTGACCTTGCCACTTCCTCGGTAGAATTGGTTTGGTTGGTAAACGTGGCGCGCCAGCTCCCAGAAAAAAAAAATGTGCTAGAGCTCTGTAGACAGGCCTGGTGAACAGAGGGGGCCAGTCCCAGCCCTAGCCCCAGCCTCGTGCCCGGGCCCATGGCAGCAGATGCCACATGGCGGCCCCAGAGCCTTCAAGTCGGCGAGGAGACGTAGGCGTGCGCCAGCCGGGTCACCCAAGCCCATGTCCGTGTCACGCACAGAGAAGGCCCCTCTCAGCAGGCAGGCAGGCAGGCAGCCTAGCCTTCCTCTCCTGCCCCCCCCCTCTTTCTTGGAGGCAGAGTGTACAACAGCTTGTTTGAACGTGCCTTGTGTGGATTAAAGCAAGAGGCTGTCAGGAATAATTAAAAAGTAATAGAGCTTATGACCCTTTTGGATTAGTGTTCTCCTAGACGGTGATACTATTGTCTTCACAAGTGTGTTTATTTATGTGTCCTGTGGCTTCTGCGACTGTTTGTGCGTCCATACATGTGTACATATAGTATGTGTACGTGTATCCTTTCGAATGGATGTTCACAAGCATACTGACACGTGACACATAATGTAGGGACCTAATGATAATGTGTCTTGCTAACCTTGTGTGTGTGTGTGTGTGTCTGAAAGAAATCAAGACACCAAGTCCTCTCATCCCATTAAGTCTGTTCTTCAATCACCCAAATGGTTGCTTGGGCAAAGTTAATTGCGACTGTGTAGTAGCCCACGTAAAATGCATAACAAAGACGGAATAATTAATATACAGAGGACATGTAAAAAACATGATGCATAATTGACACGGCTTTGCCTCGGTCATTTCAACCATCAATCTCTCCTCCCACTACCACCCCTATAAATATTACTGCTTTTGGTTTACTCAGTATGGGTTGTTCTTTTGTTATCTTGTTATCTTGTTTTGAGATCTATTTAAAAATAGATCTCAAATGCTACCAAGGTGCAAATTATGAATAAGCTGATGTTTATCTCAAAACTTTACTTGTTCATATGGCACAGTTATTAAGGGGTTCCACTGGACCATTACTTTAAAAACAGATGAGACCTATACATGTTTCCAAAACATGATCTTTACTAGTGACCGACACTAAAGAAAAATATTAGCTGTGTTGTTCCAATATGAAATGTGCTCTCACCCAATTATAAAGGCATACAGAAGGATGAAAATGCACGCCATAATGAAATCAGAGAGGGGGGGGGGGGGGGGGCGAAAATGAATATTTGGACTTACGCTACAGTAATAGCGTGATGAATTATGGCACATTTTCTTCAGGGGACATTGCTTGAGGAAATGTTATAAAACGCCCATGGGAACCGGCAGTCATCAATCACGCGTGGTGTGGTTGGGGATGTTGTGTGGTGGCCCTGAGGACTTGAGGGTCTGCACACAAGCAGCCAGTAATCTAAATGGTGACACAGAGCTCCGAGGCCTCTATGGGGCTGCCCCGCTCGCTCTGCCGTCTGCAAAGAAAAACAGATCAGGCAAGAGGGATCAAGGTTTGTTTTCTCCCTTTTTCTAGGTCATTATTTATTATGTGAAATATCAACGTCCTTGGCTGCTGCATGGGATCTTCTCAACCCCCCCACCACCACCCCAATTGACAGATCTCATTATAAGATAAAAGTGACAAAGATAGCTCATAATGCTTCAGAGAAATGTAACACCATTAGCGGGTCATTGTCATCGTTCTAATGTGTCCTTTTAAGCCGCTTAGTGAACTGGTGCTGAAGTGTGATACAGGGATTAACCTATCACAGAGTTTGCTGCGGAGGAGTTGAGCCGCCATTGATGGAAATTTTTGGACGTGCGGGTTGATATCTTCCCAGGCGCTACGCAGAGTCATGGCGGAGTCTGATGCCTAAACGCACAGAGGTTTTCCAGGATACGGGGGAGGATGTCTGCAGGGTATAGGCAGGCACGCACAGGGCTCGGGCTGGCGTCTATACTAAGTGTATGAATTCCTTAGTGTTGCAGTGGAAGAAGTGCTTAGCATCCAAAAGCATTTTTAGCGTGCCTGGAAATTAATTTGATCATTTATATCTAAACAAAACCCACTGCAGGTTTGCTAACAGTGATACCGCAACATTTATCTTCTTTGGATACAGAAAACGCAGGAAGCGCTACAAACAGTATAAATCTCAATACGGTGTCAAACTGCAATCTCAATTATAGGACAACCCTCTATTAAAGAATGCGCCTTTAATGAGTTGACAGAACTGATATACCGAGGGGTTGAGCGTTTGCCTCGGTGAAGTAATGAGTGAGTCTCGGATTTGAGTTGTGGAAATGACTTCAGAATGTGAAAGAGAGCAAATGCTTCCAGGGTTAAATGGTTATTTATGAGGCCATTGTTTCACTCCGGCGTACAGTAGAGCCATCTGCAGTCAGGAGGGGGACGCATCGTTGTCGTTCAGTCATTCATTGCACTTTTGGTGACTGTGAGCTGACACAATTTCACTGATCAGCTTCACGGCCCCATCAATCATTCCATTAGCTCTTAGCGACACATTAACATCATATTAAAGTGAGTGAGCGGCACAAAAGATGCACGTTAATGATGATCCAACACACACTAGCTGCTGGCGCATTGTCTGAGGGGTACACAAATATACAAACACACTTGACAAGTCTATTTGTGTTGCCATGTGAGCTCAGTTTAGAGGGACTCGACTGTTTTTATTTCCATCAAACCCAGCCCAGGTTACAACTTATTACCACAGCGATCAGAAACGAGAAAAAACTCAGTTTCATAAGAAAAATTTGAGTGCTATGTGATGTTTACTGTGCGTGGCATGACATATTCCAGTCGGGTTTTATTGGAGGCAAGACGTTTCAGCCGAGCCCCACTATTGCATTTTTCTCATTTCATGGCTCAGCAGGAATTATCAAAGCTCTTTTGATTACATTTTCCTATGACCTTGATCTCAAAGGGCAGAGCAATCAATACAATAGCCATTAGCATCCGGGTAATTGTTAGTGAAATGGTAATCATTTTCTCAGGCCCCACCATCCTCTTTTAGCTTCTTATTTATTTATTGGGCATATGGAGGGAGAAACGTGGCCCGCTAGCCGGGATGGATGTGATGAATAGAGCCCCGAGATGCAAATTAAAATGTTTGTAATTAAACCCACTGATCATAATGGCTTTCTTGCCGCAGACCTGCTGGTTCTGGCTGCTACGTAAATTGATTTTTAGTGTGAGAATTTGAAAAAATATTCAAGACATAGATGCTGCTTTTTTTTCACCCCTTTCAATCGTGCTGTTTTCTGTATTTGTTTAAAGTTATTGGTGTGTTTAGCACTGTGGTCGGAAAGCAGGATTGGCACGGAACACTGGAGCCGTGTTGTTTACATTCGACACATCAGACAAGATGTAAATCCGGCGGCAAAGCACCAAATCACAACGCAGTAGTAGTCAGGGTAATGGCACTATTTATTCAGCTTTGTTAGGAGAAGAGGTCATGTGATCAGGGGATAGTAATTATAGCATACGCTTAATTACATTAGCAACCTCCTGTCTTTTCATATTATCTCTGACGCAAAAAAACACAGAGAGAGATTTGATTATGTTAATAAGCAGCATTTTATACATGGTAATAGGGGCCTAGTTCAAAGCCATTAGTGCTATGAGGAATATCCATTTGAGTGTCGGAGCTCTCCAACGCAGCTCAGCTCAAAGTGCACATTGTTTAATGGTATTGATCAACGGTCTAGCGAGCTGCAGGGGCTTTTGCTCATTATCGTGTCTTATTCATGCTTTCTTGGGTAATGATGCCCACACAGCAATTACTGCCACAGCCATTTAGATGATCTGAGAAAAGAAATCATGATCATAAAAACATGGAGGAGAAACAGATAGTAAGAAAGAATCATGTGTGAGAGGAAACAAGATGTCAAGATTCAAGCACATTGACCTCAGAGAAAATCCATCCCATTAACTTCCATCAAGCACTCATTGAATCCAGTGTTGCAGTCTAGAAAACACAATTGAGAATGAACTTCTTATAGGGTCGGATAAGCTCATGTTTCCATTATGACCAGGTTTGATTATAGTCCAAGTTGTTCTTTCCAATGGAAAAGGCATTTATTCTTTTAAGAGTGGACTGATTCGTCTTGTTATGCTCGTGCTTATTTCTAGTTTGTGCAGTGAAAACTTGTCTTCCGATTTAAATACTACGGGTGTAATGCTGCCATCGGTACAACTTTGGAATAAGTCAGGTTTATAATTGAATGTCTTTTGAATAAATTAGATTCAATAAAGATTACATAAGTTTGTGTTATGTGTTTGGTAAACACATTTTGTGCAACTTTCGGGACCCTTTTAGGCACCAAGCTCATGAACACTGAATCTTACAAACGGAAAAATAAAGCAGAGTAGATTTGTTAGATTCCATAGTTGCAAGGGAGCGTTTGACGCACATTTGTGTCATCCACCCATGTCTGGGAGGGTCCCCGACTCCCTGCTGACTCCACACATGTGAACACAGCCTACACAGACATGCAGTGACATGTAAACAGAAGCCCTTGCCCATTCCTCTGTCAGTTTCTGTTTCCTTTTTGTAGTATACCCAACCCTCATGGCTCTGTCTTTATGGACGTTATACCCGATATAATGGACTCAGAGAAAAACAATAAGAAAATAATGCAGTCTGTTCGTCCATATTTTCCGCTCTTGTGCGCTTAATAAAACCAAATCAAAGGAGATATAAAGCTGGGTCAGTTTCCAAATCAACCTTGCTGCTGTCTCTCCCTGCCTTGTTTTCCCTCTCTCTTTCACACAGCCCTCCCCTGCTGCCTTTTCCCCCCATCTCTCCCTATCAATGAGGCGGCAGACATCCCAGACCTGCTCAGTCAACTGCTTCAAGATTTATTCTTTGCAACAAATCTGCAACAGCTGGAGAGCCGGGGAATGCATGTAAACTTTGTGTGTGTAATTTGGTGACAAGTCAGGCTTAATCAAGCTCCCAGTGGCTGGATGAGAGGAGCGCAGGGGGAGCGGCATATGGGGAGCTGAGTGGTGAACAGGCAGTGGGGCAGGCGGGGAGACACAATGCTCTGTTCATGTGCATTAACATGCTGTACAGTAGCAGTGGCAGGCGCGCACACACACACACACACACACACACACACACACACACACACACACACACACACACAGAGCCGGCCCAAGCCTTCAGGGGGCCCTAACGGAAATATGATTAGGGGGCCCCTCTCCAATGTTAGCGTTGCTGAAACTATAGACCTTTGTTAAATATCATTCACACACCGAGTTTTTTTTCGCTAGTGCCTCCACTGTGCAGCTGTGCGAAAATATTAGACAGCCGAGATTCAGGCCCTCCTAGGGGGGTCCGGGGGTATGCCCCCCCGGGAGATTTTTTTAACCTTTTTAAAGTGAAATGCATGAATCTGGTGCACTTTGAGAGGAAAATTAAGAGGCTAAATCTGAGAAATTGTGTGAACAAATAATTTGGAGACACTGGGTCAGATGAATTAGAAGCTATTGAAGAAAGACACATGGATTTTCCATAAAAATATTAATATAAAATAAAATATTATGGAGGGTGTTCTGGGTTGGGCTTGGAGTTCTTTTTCTTTTACGGGACATATTTCTCTGTAATATAGTGAATGCATTTAAATGTGAGAGGAACGAAGCAGAAGAACTCTGTTGTACAGCTACTGTATCTTTTTTTCCACAGACGAGGCTGAAATAGGCTATAGACTATACACAGTGCATGGGCAACTGAGGGCAGCCCCATTTCCAATTGTTTTTAAATAAACTCAATACACACTGTGCATGGATGTGAACGTGACATGATCAGATAATTTCGGATTACCTCCCAGATGAACTGATTACATTTTTAGGCTATTAATTATCTAGACCAAAACATTTTATTCCTTTTTTTGTATGATTACTACATTTGCATAATATGATGTTGACATCAAACACACAAACTAAAAAAAAAAAAACATTTTTTTTTTTGGAGGGGGCCCCCCTGGCGGTCGGGGGCCCTAAGCGACCGCTTAGTTCGCTTATGCCTCGGGCCGGCTCTGCACACACACACACACACACACACACACACACACACACACACAGTCAGCAGTCAGCTATATATGTGTAGACGGGCACTGCACGGGCAGTATCCAGTATAGATAAATATAAAAAAACATATAGAGCTTCACATTTCTCTGTAACACTTAAAGGTGAAGTAAGCAATTTATTTATGTTAATATAAGTGTTAAATCGCTCTTTATTCATACAGTGATCACTTACATAATGTGCACGTTTCATAAAGCCGATCTCTCAGTCAGCTGCTCTGCATGTAATCGGCAAATACACTTTTCGGGGATCCCGAAATTAATATCCAATCACAAGAGAGAACGCTACAAACCGACACCCGTCTCACTCATGGTCTCACTGCCAGTGCACGCCAGAGGACAGCTGGGTGAATGTTTATGCGCCTACAATGGCAGAGCAGGTAAAAATCCTTCACAATATCTGTTTTGATGGTTTTTATCATGTTTTATCACAATTACTTATCTGAGATGGTGCTAGATAACTCGCTGTTTGAAGACCGCAGTGCATTAATGTGGTGACGTAGGGACGAGCGAGGGGACTGCTAACTGCAGTAACTGACAGGAAGTTAGCTAAAAGAACCATTCCGCTTACAGCACCTTTAACACACATTTCTATTCAGGAAAGGGAATTTTTATGTGTTTGTGGATTTATTGTGCTTAATTCAGCAGCTCAAATCCATACTTTAGTAAAGTAACTTTCTAGGCCAATACTTAGCATAATATTTACATTCATTTGTTGTGTAGTTATGTAACGGTTTTCATACATTTCCACACAATGTCGAAGCCAGTCCTGGATTCTATCAAAATGTACATGTACAGTGCATTTGCAGCTCTTTCCCATTCTTTATTGGAATTAAGGAAGTTTACAATCCTGCAAACCTTGACAATGTTCCCAGAGATAACTTTAAATGTGCCAAACACATAGTACAACAAGAGGGAATACATACAGTTGAAGTAAATAAACATGTAGGTTATGTGAGGTAAGTAGCTAAAAAAAAAGTTTATTACAAAATGACAATGTTATCTAACATTTTGCCTTGTCTTTGTAATAGGTCTTCTAGGACTAGGAGAACAAGCTCTATGCTGAAATACAAGACCTATGCTGTTTTCAACAAACTCATAGAGCTACAGTAATGTCAGCTCAACTAGCTGGGCAGCTAATAAACGGCTGATAAAATCTGGCTATGACAGGTTTCATGTCAGCCAGCAAAACTGAGAGTCGCCAGCAACAAATGATAATTCTGCCATTGTCTACCTCTCCCCCGGAAGTCAAATATGTTTTGTTTAAAAAATTGCTAACAATGTAAAATGATACATAGGCTTCTGTTATCAGTCTAACTGCCACATGTGTCGTGTGAGAACAGAAAGCTTGAAAGACATAGCAATGGGAGTTAATATATTATAATTGTGTGTATTTGTCAGTTAACATTTATTCAAATTTCGGTCTGACAGAAAATGTACAGCAAATTAAATTAGTAATATTTGAACGTATTTCGTTGGTTTTTCAAGCCCTTCCATCACTGATAAGAGTCTGAGCAGTGTCACAATTTGACCCAACACAGAAACAAACATAGAAACTGTTGGAAACAAAAGTCCATTGCCGCTGGTCTTTTGTGTATGTATGACACAGTAGCACATGGCTATCTTTTCACAAACACACACACACACACACACACACACACACACACACACACACACACACACACACACACACACACACACACACACACACACACACACACACACACACACACATACACACACACACACACACACACACACACACACACACACACACACACACACACACAATGACCACAGGCCCCGGTACTGGGCCACTCTGGGGGCTTAATGTTAATGACAGGGTCTGTAGCTGAACTGAACTGTACAGCTGCTCCCAGCTGCCCTGCACAGCTGCAACACATGACAAATAAAAGAAAGATGAATAGCTGAAATTACAAGAGGTAGATAAATATGGGAAAGGCTAGTGTAAAGATAAATGTAAGAGATTGGAGAATGTGACAAAAGAAAACAGCATAGAAAATCATTGAGAGGGAGAGAGGTAGCGAGCGATTGAAGTATTTCGAGGTTAGAAGGTATAGCGAGTCGGGTCGAGGACTGTTGACACAATGTAGCATCGACAATGCAGTATGGCAGGCATTTATAAAGTAGAAGGTTCCTTATATACTTAATAACCTTGTACTGTAAGTTCTGCACTGAGTCTCATCAGCCGACTTGTTTACATGTCTCTACATTGTGCCAATTGAAGGGAGCCATTGTGTGTCTCCAGTGGTTCAAGGCGTTTCCTTAGGCGCTGCATTCGCTCTATCCTTGGAAATATATATTTTTTTCAATAGAAGAACCTTTGGGGGTGTTCTGAACAGTATGTGCAAAATGGCAGTAGCCATGGTTACGCATTTAAATGAATTGAGACCTTTGGCTGAAGCTGATTGTTACAAAAGGAAAGACTGTGCATTACATTTTCCATTAACTTTGGAATGGCCACCATCGTAAGCGATTCAGAAAAGTGTGAAACCTTGGTAAATATGTATGAGAACCCTGTTAAATCTTTTTTATTTTTTAATACAAACAAGCCTTAAATAGGAGAAGAGGAAGGATGGCGTAAAGGAGGAATATGTGAATGTGGTGTGTGAGGCTTGGCGAATGTGCGTGTGTTTGGTCATGATGCATTATAGTTTCTCCTCAGGAACACATGGCAAGGTATTTACCAAGCCATCTGCTAAAATCGCCTGGCTGAATTGAGCTGACGTCCAGTTGCTAAGGAAATGGATGCTTTTCAAAGGGGCCAGCCAGTGTTGCACACCTGTCAGTGTAAAAGGACCCAGTCTCTCTCGCTCTCTGCCTCTTGCTTCATCTCTTTATGCCTGTGCTTCTGAAGCTCATCAGTCACAGTCAGGTGTTATGTGTTCCTGCCTCAAAGAAAAATCCCTATTATTCAGCTTTCTGTGATTTGGTACTCTTGTGTGTGTTTTTGCTTGTGTTGTATATTGTAATTTCAGACCTTTACTGTTTGCAGTGTTGACTTTGCATCACTGATTCTGTCCTAAAATTAATATAAAACGCTGAAGCATGGGATAATAAAAGCGGCCACATGAGCGAACTGATGTTGATCAGGTCTCTGATAAGGCTGACAAATACTGGCTCAGAGGAAAAAAAGGAAAAATAAATAAAAAAGGAGCATGGTGCACTACAGCCCAGTTGGGCACGTCAAGGAGCAGGTGGTTATGATTGCTCTAGTGTCACAATCCTTCGGCCCGCGGCCAGGCACTTTTCCCAGAAGAAGTGAATGCTGTTGGAGAAGTGTGTCCAGGCAGTCCTTGTGATGAGTCTCACAGAAAGCGGCTGTGGGGCAGGGCACGACCTTCGCAGAGAAGCTTTGTCATCTCGGCCTGAGTGCCACGTCGCCACGTCCCTGTCTGGGTGACACCTATAGAGGTCACCGCAGGGCCAGGCTTCTGCTCGTAAATCAGCAAGGTAACCTGGGACATGGTGTCCTTTTGGTCCCTTCTCCACTGTCCTGCTTGGGCCTTGCCCTAGTTTCAGGAGGAGGAGAATGATATCATACAAGATGGAGGGTTCCAACATAAATGAAATCCTGAAATACGTCTTTCCCCGAATGCTCAGAGAGATGTGTTCTTGTGTCGAAGGGAAGAGAGCTTCATGAGTTATAGGTATGACTCCAGGTCGAGTGCACATTAGACAGTAGAACTGCTAGAAAGATTGTATTGTCTTTTGTCTATACAGACTACATCTACTGTGAAGATGAGAGGAGAATGAAAGTGAATATTTGAGGATATGAATATATTATTAAAGATTTTGAGTTCACGTCCTAGTAACCTATAGCTACTTAGGTGAATATCTGAAGGCAAGATCAGAGCTTGTGCCTTGCCTTTGTAGTAAACGTTGGCTTTTGTACTCTACACTCTGCAGTATATTACTTTACCATAACAGGACCATTCTCCCTTCCATTAGTAAAATATTAATATGCATCTCAGAAAGATAATTGCTCTCATCACCCAGACACCATGTGAACTTAGAAACAATCCCTCCTGTCCTTCCGCCGCAGAACAAAAGGGCCTTGGATGGAGGAGGAACATCTTCATTTCCCTCACAGAATACATTAGGCCTATAAGTGGGCTTGGTTTATTGCCGATGCCTGCGTTTGCGTCGGGCACCTGGGATTCTCCAGACCTGTTTGATGTGGCCCTTTTCAAGCACTCTGATCATCCTGTTAAATTGCGCCTAATGGACAGGGCCTGCCACTCGGAGAGGCCCAGACAACGGGGGGACAATTTAGTGACACGCACACACCTGTCCTTTGTAGTTGAGCGAGACATTGTGTGCACAGGCGCATTAGGCTCCGCGGTGCTCATACAAGCACTTTGTGAGCTGCAGTGCAGCCAGAGCTGCCATTTAGGCCTGAATAACCCCAGGTGCCATTACCTTGGGTACCTGAGCATCCCCCCCCCCCACACACACACACTCTGACCAAACAATAGCCGGGGCGGGAGGGTGCTTGTACATATGGTTGTGTGTGTTATGTATTGTGTGACATGTGTTTGTGTGACTGTGTGTTCACAGTGGATTGTCTTTTTCACCGTGGGGTAGGGCTGATTCATAGCTGCACCTGTTCCTTCAATGGAATCCCCGCAATGTAGGACTACAGATGGAGGGAGGGCGACATCGCGGAAACAGACAATGTTTTCCGCTTTATGACATATTAAGTTAAAAATGTTGATGTTTTTAAATTAAAAAAATTTATATATTTTCTATTATTTATTCACATCTTCACTATTGGATTATTGTGATTTGGTTGACATCAGTATTCTGGATAAGACCCAAACACATTCAAATATTCTAAATTGTTTTAATGCTTGTTTGACTTTTTCTTATAGTTTTTGTTATAGTTATTGATTTTAAGTGTTTGTCCGATGCCTTGACATGTCAAATTGGGCTTTGTTTTTTACCTGTTTTGTATGAGATGTTTGTAGAGTAGGGGAGAACGGGGTAAGTAGGCACACTTTTTACTCTAGTGAGAATTGCTCATCACCTAAACATCTTTCAATAGTCATTCCTACATTAAATTGAAGCTTAAGGTGTTGGCTTGAAATGTGTACCCCTCACTTTTTATTCTTATTGTAATAAAGAAGAAATTAATCATCAAAGACACCCTTACACATTGTGACAACCAACCCCATCAAGGGGTCGGTTGTCAAACACTATGGGGTTGTTTGTCACAATGTTATCTTAATTGGAATAATCTTAAAAAGAAGGCAAGAAAGTAGAACTCAATTTGAAAGTTTAATTGCATTGTCAAGTTGACAAATAGGCCTACATAACTTACTGTAGCCTTGGCAGCTGGTCTAGTTTGGGATGCACTGGGTTGTTTTGATTTTTGATTTTGCATGCTAGCTGCCTTTTCCTGCTCTATTATTTCCTTCTCTGGGGTGTCAGCTCACCTCAAATTCAGCAGTCTAACTCCAAGGAAGACTATGTAGGTGACCTCTGATCCCAATTATGGATATTTACATACCAACATTTCACAGACAGCGCCTTCTGGTTCCGAGATATAACGATTGTGACAACCAACCCGTGTGACAAATTACCCCGTTCTCCCCTACAGCAGCCGTGACATTTCTGCTAATTGGGGATAGCTTTAACCTAGCAGAGTCTCCTCTTTGTTCCTGACTGCTACCAGTCTTTTTACATCAAGCAGAAATAGCACAGATTACTATTCCTCAAAAACAAAAAAATAACGAACCCAACCCCCCAATAAGTAAAAAAAACAAAACAAGGCCCATGCAAGGAAATCGACACTGCTCACATAAATACACCGCAGGCTACTTTTCTGAAGTGCTTTGGAATGTATAACTGAGCAGGTACCTGAGCAGAACCTTTGAGAAATGTCCGAGGCTTGGCTCCAAACCAAGCCCATATTGAATGGCACCTAACAGTTTTAAATCAAGTCTGTGTGCCCAGCATCTGATGTGGGTGGGACTGGGAAAAGCTCTCTCTGCGAGCGCACCGGGAGATTTTTATATTTGAGCTTAGTGTGTGTGGTTGTATGTGTGTGTGTGTGTGTGTGTGTGTGTGTGCGTGTGTGCGTGTTTGTGTTTTGTGTGGACAATGACAGTATTTGTTGTGCCAGAGGAACTGATGAGCAGGTGGTCTGAGTGGGATTCAGCATACTCTCTCTCTCCCTCCTATTCACACTAGGACTCATCCCTCGCTGCTTCTGTATTTGCGCCTGTTTGTCCCTCTCTTGGGCGGTCTCACTCTCTTTTCCTGTTTTTCTTGTTTTATTTAAGTAAAAAAAATTTTTTTTTAAATGTGAATCATCGTTAAGTGTGCTGCCCGGGTCGAGCAGAAAGCAGTGCACTCCTACTTTTTTTTTAAACGCTAGAAGTACAAAGCACTTAATCTCCTTAAAGAGGACCTATGATGCTTTTTGACTTTTATGACCTATAAACGTTGTTATGATGATTCATAGTCATGCTTAACCATACTAAATTATCAAATAATGACTTACATGCATTTCGACGTATTCCCTGCTGACCGTCTGGGGTGTCTGTGCAGAGCACTAAACACTATTCTAGCCAGTCGAGAAGTCACGTCTTCAAAGCGGTCTACCCTTTCATAATTTGTGACGTCGCATAAAAATTTGTGACGTGACCACGCGGATGTTTCCATGTATGGTAATGCTGTCACTTCCCTGTTCGCGTCTGCCTCGCGCCCTTATAGGTCCATGCTCGCGCTTCCCGCCACTGAAAGTGTTCCGGAAGGAAGGTAACCAATCACAACGGAGTGGGGTTTGCAGGAGGGGGGAGGGTAGCGGAGATGGCCGATGCACAGGCGGAGGGAGCGGAGATTTCCGAAGCACACACACTCAAGTGTTGACAGGACGTGCTGGATCGCCAAAATAAGAGAAAGAGCTTCCCGAAAATCTACATAGTTTTTTGTGATGTGATTCGTGTCAGGTTGCTCTATAGCAGTGTAAAACAAGAAATTAAGACCAGAAAAGTAGTATAATAGGTCCTCTTTAAGAAATAGGAATACATGTCAAAACATTTTAATTAAATCTATTGGAAAGTACGTTGTCCGCAGAACTGTGTTGAAATGGCACACAATATGGGAGTTTTGACACCTGCGCTTCAATGTATCTTTGATGTTGACGATGAATAAATCATTACAGGAACTCTCCTATACTATTACAAAGGCAGTGCTATGTTACATGACTCAGAGGACTCTGGACAATACCCTTCACCTTCACCACACACAAGCATGCATACTTTACATACCATCACTAACCAGATGTCTGTGTCTATTGATTGCCTCAGTGACATGGTTCAGTAGCATTACATTTAGCTGATGTTAACACAGCACACTTTGCATCCACACGGACAAACACACACACACACACACACACACACACACACACACACACACACACACACACACACACACACATGGATAGACACACGCACACGCAGACACACACCGGAGAAGCTCAGGTTAACACGATGTACAGTGTGCCCTAGCACCATTCAGCGTATGTCTAATATGACCCGTATATGTTCCTGGCGCATTGTTGACCTGTTTGGACAGTGGCACAGTGTTGAGTATCAGCTCCATTGAGGGGATCAAGTTGTGGATCTGCATCTAAAGCCTCACAGAGATGTGGTGTCCCATGTCTTTGCTCTCCTCTCACTCGGGGTCACCCAAAAAACGATTTCGGAAAATGACCTTCTGTTTTTATTAGTAAAGTTGAAGATAGGATTGCGTGTCCAACCTCAGGAGTTTTCATTTAGTAACGAATGAAAGTCCTTGAGCACAATTTTTAAAACTTGTGGTTGAGTATTTTTTATTTTATGCCATTTTACACTTTACTTTTACTCCATTACATTTGAAAGGTTTAGTTACTTTACATATCGCAATTGTACACACAGACACATGATCAGTGTATAAAGTATGATGCGTAAATACTTTATAAAGTATTTCAAATAAGCTAAAATAAGTGAATGCATCAATAATAATTACCCAATATGAGAATCTAACACTAAATGAGTGGCATTCTGTAAAGTCAGTACTTTTACTTTGGTAATTGAAGTACATTTTCTTTGCTGTATTTTTCACTATTTTCTGGCTAATTTATAGACTAAAAGGTTAATCAATTAATGATAAGGCGACAATAACCAACGGATGAATAGATAATGACAATAATCATTGTGAAGCTCTGAATGTTTCTTGTGTTTTCATTATTCAGTGTCTTGGGACCAGTTGTCTGTGTTAATGATTGTTGCCATGTTAGGGAAAATGAATTCACAGGATACATACTCGACACATTAGAACCAATGCCGTGTCAACACTGATGACTGAGCGAGATGTGAACTGAGTGACGTCGACAGTAAACGTCTGATCCGTCATGACTTATAAATAATAGAGTTGAGCTTTCCAGCAGCCTGTGATGAACATTCCTACAGGAACACTCAAGTGTTGGGGTCTCCACTATTGTATTTGTAGCTGCACTGCAAACATGCGTTCATTGAGGCGAACCCGATTTTCATTTTCCCTTGTATCACTGCCACTTGCGTCAGCCTAAGGCAAGAAAAAAAACAGGCAGCCGGTTTTTAAATATGCAAATATTTGAGGAATTAAGGGGGCTTGATTTGAATAATGATGTGAAACGATTAACTCATTTTTTACTGGATTGGAAGAGACATGTTAACTGTGGTCCTCTGTCCTTTCTCATTAGCCACAGTACATCAAGCCCTACAGTAGCTGCGATACACTGTGTGTACGTGTGTGTGTGTGTGTGTGTGTGTGTGTGTGTGTGTATTTATTAGATGTGTGTGGTTGGATGTGTAGTACAAGCCTTTCTACAGTCTTCATGTTTTTCTGCATTTTGTGTCAGCTCTTTATCAGCAAATGGCGCCACAACTGAAACATCACAACTGAGGGGAGAGACGAGTGTAGGGAGGAAGATAAACTGTGAAAATGCAGACTGGACTGTGGATGTACAAATACATATGAATCATACCGTTTTCTTTTTTTCTCTCTCTTTTTAATCTCCTGCTTTGATCTTACATGAAACTCTGCGCCACGGTTTCATCTTGTATGCCTTTACGCTCTCAGCGGATATTTAATTGAAAAGCTTCAGTCAGATGATCTTTGCAAATGATACTTTTTAATGGGGCTAGAAAGTGCGAGGGAATTTATCATTCGTGTTTTGATACATGGCTGTAATCTGTTGATAATTTCCATCAGGGCTGGGGGTGCTTGTTAATATTTATCGGCTGTTTTGTTAAGTCGTAAAAAGCGTAGATCAATAAAGGGTGCACTTAAGGAAATTAGATAAAGGATTTATTTTTATTGGTATTGATTATGAAATCTGGCAGACATAGAGACATAGGGAGGGAGGGAGAGAGAGAGAGAGAGAGAGAGAGAGAGAGAGAGAGAATTGTCTCTGCATTAGCTTTGTGAGAAATGAGGGAGGCAGAAAAGCTGAGTGAAGGATCGACTCATTTGTATGCTTATTTAACAGTTTAATTTATTTAATCGCCTTCCACCAGGTTCCAAAAAACAAGACAAAATGAAATGCAACCAAATAGTTGTAGTTTTCATTTGCCTTTGCCATATAAAGCATATCATTTCTTTTGGATGGATTTTTCCAACATAGACTTTTTCCGACCATCTACGTGTCAGGAGCTGTGTGTGTTTTGAGGTGAAGAGATCAGGAACTAAGTCTGTTTACAAGTTGCACAACCACCATGACAATGAAAACTTCACACTTTTTACTGTGAATTGTGTGTATCCTCCTGCTGGGCATGCATGCACATGTGCTCGCCCCGGTGAGTGCTTGTATTTGTGATTATTGTGTGTGAATTGAGCTGTGAGTGTGTGTTGTCCATTGACCGGTACATATCAAGCTATGCCTTGGCAGGTGTGAGATGCTACGTGGGCTAACTGAATTCCCTCAGCCAAAATGTTAGCCAGTCAGTCATCTACTTAGCTAGTCAGTCAGCAAGGCAGACAGACAGGCATAGAGAGAGAGAGAGAGAGAGAGAGAGAGAGAGAGAGAGAGAGAGAGAGAGAGAGAGAGAGAGAGAGAGAGAGAGAGAGAGAGAGAGAGAGAGAGGCTGAACACAGCTGTCTGAGCAGGCCTCCATTATCCAGCACTATCTATTGATTCACCCTGTGGGATTGTTCCTCTTTGGCATGGGATCATCTGTGAACACACACCAGCACACTAACACGTAAACTCGCGTACAAAGACAGGCATGTAGACGGTCAAATGCACACGCTCACACATGTATGCACGGATCCAACACATACGAAAATGAAACACACGCATTTGCACCACCATGGGTTGAGATAGATAGCCAGAGGGGATCTGGGACCTTTTTTTAAAAAAAATTTTATGTATCTATTTATTTCATGGTCTCTTCTTCTGACATTGGGGGAGCTGCCCCCCTTTCACTCTACTGGGTGCTGCTGCTGTGATCTTGTGTTTTCTCTAATTATAGAACGAGGCAATGGGCATGGACCCATAAAGAATATATAATTACTTTTGCTGCTTGTAAAATTAATCAGATAGTGTCAATGGGATTATCAAATGATTCGTTTTTTTAATTTGTCTCCATCGGCCTGCTTGCCTCTGTTTGTTTGATATTTCATTATTTGTCACCTATTTTAAATGAAGTCAATTTTGCCATAGAAGTATAAGGACGACGCATCTATTCCAGGCTGGATATTTTCTTTGAAGAGAAATTCCACATGTGTTTTTATTTGCTGTAATTCCAGTAGATATAACATTGAAAGCAACAATTATGTTATTACACAACGCGACTCACAGGAAAAAGAAAATGCAAACATGTTTGTGTTTTTTAACCTCCCACATGTAATCATATGGACAACCCCGGCAGTAATGATCAAAAGAAAAAACGCATCGTAATCAGTGTGTGTGTGTACACAAACAAAGCAACAGATACACTATAAGCTAGTGTAAACTCCAGATGATCATATGATTAATGTATTCGTCCTATGCACGCACTCTTCAGTATTATTGCCAATAAATAATGCATGAGCCCCCAGCCTTTGTTTACGGTAAGACGTAATGCATGGTTCTGAGTATTCTGCTTTCATGCCAAGAATTGCCTCTCGATACAACGTGCTTCTCCATCCTCTCCTGCCTCTTACAGAACATATACTCTGTATTCTGTTAGTCTCTTTTCGCTGTCGCTTCTCCACTGCTGTGCTTAACAGTGTTGGCAGCGGGCTAAACAAGGCTTTGAGAGAGAGAAAAAAAAAAAGTTAATGAATAATAACAGCCGTTAATCTCGGATGGAAAACATCTTTTCATATGAAAATCTCCAGGTTGATCTCCCAATCCCACCACATTGTCAATCTGGAATATGGAGGCCCTGGAAGGGGAAGGCTCTGTAATCTGCTCTTAATCTGTGTCTCCCTCCCCTCCCCTCCCCTCCCCTTCTCCCCTCCTTCCCTCCTCCCCCTCGCCCAATATCCTCAACAGCAGCTGTTAAGCGCGCGCCGCTTGTTTTCATCATTATGGATTGTCTTTGAATATCACTCTAATATTTAAAGTGTCTCATCTCCCTCAGATTGTCTCCCGCAGACGATGGGACACAACCATTTAAGGGCTATTGTACAGAAAGGAATGTGTACTTGGCCAGCCTGTATCTAATTTGGAAATTATAGTGATTACCGGCTAAATATAAAAACTCTGGATTTTGAGGCTGTAAGAGGCCTGCAGCAGCGAAGGCTTACTGTATTGTTTGCCAGATGCGCGCACACACACACGCAGACACACACACACACACACACACACACACACACACACACACACACACACACACACACACACACACACTAGGGAGCTTGCACTAACTCAAAACAAGCGCGCACAATTGAGGAAAAAAGCCGCCTGAGTGCTGCTGTGCTCTGCTGAGTGCGTGTCGGCCTCTTGTCTGTGCTGCCCTCTCTCTCTCCTAGCTCTTGTTGTTTCCTCGGCCTGTCTGTCTGCCCTGTGCAGAGGAAAAACATTTGGAGTAGGCAACGCTAAAAGCCTGCAAGTGAAGGATGCAGGGATTCACCTCAGGGCTCTTAGTCCACTCTGGACTTTAAATGGATGCCACACACATGACGGCTAACAGATGTTATAACCAGATTACACGCAACATCGTGGGCCCTACCTCGCCTCAACATGCCACTGTCTGTTTGCGTCCACTCTAACGATCTAGGGTCCGAGTATTAGCCTATACTGCTTCTCTTGCGGCTTCCCACTCAAAATGCAGTGGTTAAAGGGGTGATCTGCTTGCCTGCTCTGAGGGTAGCGCATATATGTGTACGTATGTGAATGTGTGTGTGTGTGTGTGTGTGTGTGTGTGTGTGTGTGTGTGTGTGTGTGTGTGCGTGCTAGGGGTTGCATTGTTGGGGAAAGGGGAGCGTGACGAGAGTCTGCTGTGGATATAATTAATAGGCCACATGCGGCTGCACCAAATGTGTCACAGTGAGGGGAAATCAATCGATGGAGTCTGCCGGCATAAAGGCCGCTCGCGCGCGCGCGCGTGTGTGTGTGTGTGTGTGTGTGTGTGTGTGTGTGTGTGTGTGTGTGTGTGTGTGTGTGTGTGCATGGTGGGGTGTAGTTGATGGAAGGGTTGAGATGGGGAGGGGCAGCAGAATAAGGTGTAGTGGGAAAGAGGAGCAGGACCCAAGAGGGGAATAAAAAGAAAGAGAGATGTTGAGAAAGACAGGGATGAACCATTGGGGAAAGAAGGACTCGGCGGAGGAGAGCGGGCGGTTGTGAGGAAATGTTGGGGGGGGGGGGCTCTGAATCTCCCATCTCAGCCAGTTAGAAATCACAGCCTTCAGCAAAATACCCCGCCGAGACATTTGACATGTAAATTCACGACTGTGTCAATATATGGACACAACACACATCTGACGCATACATCACAGGAAACTCCCCAGCTGCTATTCATTCATTTTGGTTCAACTAAATGCGAGTCCATCCATACATTTATTATGGAAGTCACAAGCTAAAAAAAAATCAAACCAATATTCCCCACTGTACCGCTGTAGATATCGCCCAATGCTGTGGAGCCGATCGTGGCAAAATGAGGAGACCTAGGGTGTATTCACACTGGGAAAGTCCGCTAGTTCACTTGCTTTGGTCCAGACCAAATAGAGTTTTGATTTTTTTTGTTTGGTGTGGTCCACTTTCATATTGCCCCTTCTGCAAGTGAACCAGTATTACGAAGCAAAACCACACGTGATCTGAGGTCATTCATTCATTGGACAGACATTCTGTGGTGGAGAGAAACAGGAAGCACAAAGTTTAAACTGCGAAATATATATCATTGATATAATATGGGGCTAAAAATAATAAAAGGGCCTACATCTAACCTATAAATAAAGAGGAAAAACATCAAATTATTGTTGTTTCATATGGTCATAATGTGTAGCCTTATGTCAATGCCACGTTATGTGGCTTGTAGCCTACGATGTGAAACATAATTTTTACTGTATTTTTGGTGCTGGACGCGCGTCACACGAGAAGAATAGGCTCAAGCTGACACTCAGCTGATTAAGCTGTGTATCAGCTGGGTCGGCGCAGTTCAGCTCCAAACTGACACGGGGATAGTATTGACGGTCCCGTACATGGGAAGCAAAATAAAAACACACACTTCTTGCGCAGCGTGAACCTGTTGGCACTGTGCGAGAGACGATCCCCTCTCCTTCATCTGATCGCTGAACACATTCAGCATTTATATTGTTCTGGGCTCCCGGTCAAACCACAACTAATCTTCCTAACAATGGCGACAACAACACTTTCCCATAATGTGAAGCTGACGGCTATTTATTAAAAAAGAAAAGAAAGAAAAGGCACAGTGCCTCCTGCATTTGGGTCGGATCGAGTCCGAACAAATTCACACCACAAACGAACTGCAGCAGAGTGCGTTTGGAAACGCAGCGAGACTACCTCTTCAGCTGGGTCTCGGAGCGTTTGTTTGGTCCGCACCCGAGTGCGATTGCTGTATTCACACCTGCCTGAAAGATGCGCACCGAAGGCAGAAGTGCATCTGAGTTCGTTTCAACCGAACTAAACACGGCATGTGTGAATACACCCCTAGATGCAGGAGCGTAGACACTTTGGACTCACCACCCAAGTAGAGAGATATCCAAAGTAGCGAGTGCATATCTAAGTTTGGGAGGCAGGGGAGGGGGGGGGGGGGGGATCAATGAAGATAAGGGCTCGATAGAGAAGGGCTGTGTGTTGAACAGGCTGGCAGTAGACTTGAGAGAAGCAGCCTGTCACCAGCTGCAGGGCCCTCTCTGTTTGATAGTGTGTGTGCATGCGTGTGAGTGTGTGGGACACGGGGACACATCTAGGCACACAGTGGGCTGATAGTGCTGCCAGGCGCCAGACATCCATTGATGAGACGGGGGTGGGGGGGGGGGGGGCTTTATCAGAGTCCGCCGCCGCCGTTGCCTTACGAACTTTTAAGTCATGTGGGTCGCCACACATACAAACACATGGGCATGTAGTAACATGTATTGAATGTACCTGTGTGTCCGTTTGTGTCTGTGAAAGCAGTGGGGGGTTGGGGGGGGAGGGGGGGGGGTCGCATGCATCCACCAGATTATAGAGTGTAATATGCATTCTGGTCTTAAAAGCTTGTGTTTCGATTGTTTTCCGAAAAAAGGTTCACAGGGCAGCGATTTTAAATATGACCGTTAAGCCCACATAAATCTGTATTGAGTTACTTCATTTATAACCTACTTTAACTAAATTACATTACCCTCAAATAAATTGTTCTTGAAGCGCTGCTGTTATTGCCGCTCCACCTTTTTATGTCTGCCCCCACTTCATTACTGCTTTGCCAGTGAGGTGGTCTGACAAATCAAAGCCAGGCCCTTTTTTTGCCTCCAGTCTTTTCATTTCATATTATGTTATAAGTCTTTAACCAAGTAACATTCTTGGTTGAACTACGTGACACGATTTGTGGTTGTAAAAAAAAAAAATCCTGGGCCTGCAGTTTCATCCCTCTTAATGACATTTGAATACAGAGCGCCACAAATTTACATAAATGCTTACAAGTCCAGTTCAAGATGTTGTAGATTATGTTATGTTGGGACGTTTTCCTGTACCTTGCAGAAAAATGTCTCCGCAATGTCACCAACATGCATTTAAAGTGATGAAGGCCGCCCACATTCTGAGCTGTTGTTGGACAGGAGTGTCGTGATGAGTCCAAAATAGGGGGAGAAGATTTGGCAGAAGATTCCGCCCCTCACTGTCTGCAATGTCTCCTAAACATCTCTTTGGCACTGTCAAAGTTTAGCATAGCTGCTACCTATCAGGAGTGGTCCACTGATGGTTAAAGGGCCCTGCATGTTTGTCATGGGGTGTCTGGATGCTTGCATGACAGTTTCCAAACCAACACAGCACTTCAGACCTCACATGCTGCATGGTGTACTCTGTATACACACACTATAGAAACTGAGGTTTACACACATTTGTTTCTGTTTGAACAACATCTCCTAAGTCTTCCCCTACCATGGATAAACACTTTTGTAAGGTTGCTTCTATTAATTATATTATTCTTAGTGGTGTCTGTGTAGCTTTAGATGTATAAAGGTTTGTAATGTTACATTCATCTTTTTAATACTGCTGCTTGTTACAGAGTGAGATAAAAACATTCCCTTAAAAGTCACCCTACCTTCGGTGTTTTGCAGTGCACCATGCCAGAAGTGTTCTTCAATTTGATTGCAGACCAAGAAACAGGGTTGAATCTGCAATAGGGCGATAACACAACACAACACAACACAACACAACACTACACAACAGGGTGCAATAACACTAGTACTTTAATACCTTAGCATTTAACAACAAGCACTTAAGCTCTTAGCATTAAACTAGTATGGCCCCCCTGAATCTTAAATATTTTTGCTTCATTTTACATCACAACATAAACAGTTTTTTTTTATGTTTCTTAATCCTTTTACTTCCTAATCCCCTTCAGCTGGAGAGGATGCCCATGATAAATGCCCTGCCTGTGTTGGGATCAAAACCCCTTCATGAATATGAAATGCTGAAATACTGGACAGGCTTGTTGTGGTTGAGATTTGGCGACTTGGAGATCAGGCAGTTTATTATGAGAAAACAGTGTGAGCCAGTGGGCCAGGGCAGCAATCTAGGTTTCAATTGATCTAGATTCCGCATGGTTTGGATTTTGGAACAAAAATGTGTAAAAAATCAAACCCAACTTCGATACAAGCTTACATATTGAAAGCATAATTAAAGGGTCGGTGCCAACTGTAAAACTAAACTAAGTAAACAATACATCATTAATTAAACCAGTAGCCTGCTTAAAGTATGTCAAAGGCTTGCTAACAAGAGGACCTGAACCTTGTGCGGAGACATTCTTCCATTCCACTATCACACAACCCTGCCGACCACTGTATGCAATGGTAACAAACCAGACTTGAGATTTAGTTAACCTCAGAGTATAATCCAGTCATGTTTCTATACATTTTTAGTCCTCGGCCTGAACCTCTTTTAATGGGTGACAGCCACTCTAGATCAGGTGTTAGTTGGTTTGTTAGTTTTCTGGGGGGATATGAGGAGTGAATAGTGGGGTGCAAAGTAGCTGTCATTTGGTCTGAGGAACACACACACACACACACACACACACACACACACACACACACACACACACACACACACACACACACACACACACACACACACCCCAACAGACCCTGGTGCTGCTTGCTCTCTGTGACACCCCCCTCACGTCGCTGCCTTCCCCATAGTAAACAGTCCATTAGCGGAGTGCTCCAAGGTAAACATATTTACTGGCTGGTGACGGCTTGCCAGTGTGGCTCCTCAGGCCCCGTGGCAGAGGGGATTTCATTAGGCAGAGGGCAGGGGGAAGAACGGAGGGGAAATTAATGTGCCATTCAAGATGATTTCTTTGTTTCCCATCAACATGATCACAGACAGGCCGCAGGGAAGAGATGATTTACGCACACAAAGGAAAGAAGACAGGGAGAGAGAGAGGGAGGGTGAGAGGGAGGGAGAGAAAATATCACAAAAGGCTCCCAGTGCGTGAAATGTCTTCCTTTTGGTGGAAATGCTCTTGTCATGATTTCTTTCTCTTTCTTTTTTTGTTATGGCTTCAAGTGCTTGAATTGTTTTCAATCAGAAAAGGCTTTTCTTGTTTGTCATTAAGGATTGGAAATGGAAGAATTTCCGAGCGAGGAAAAAACACCAACAGGCACAACAGTGTAATGCAATTTCTCTCCCCCACACACACACACACACACACTATCTACACACAGTAATCCAACCAATGCGCTGTTGTGATGTCCTGCAGGCTAGTTAGGAACCTGTTTCATAATAGGATTTTTTTTCTTCTTTTTCATACGGTTTGATTTGCAGCCTGGAGGATATTTTTCTGTGGCCTGCCTTGTTTATTAATAACTACGCTTCACCAATTAATTATCTGGAAAAAGTACATGTATACAGCTGATGGCAGCATGGCTACGTTGGAAGATAGTTTGACACGGCTGTATTGTTTGTTCACAAAGTAAAAACTGTACGTCAATCTCAAACTTTTCTGGGGTGTTGTTTAGTTGACAAGATAAAACAATATTACCATAGAATTACCATACATAACATTATTAATTGTATTAGTACAAATAAGTTGAACATTATAAGGGAAGGTTTTGGTCAAGTGGAGGTGGCTCAAAAGACTGAAAGTGATTCAGAAAAACTGGATCCTGGCCTATCTTTAGTTGGAGACGAGTATTCTTCAAAATGACTAAGCTCTAGCAATGACTTGGCAAACCTTGCAAATAAAAAAAAATAAAAAATGCATGTGGCCCATAGTAATGTTTGGTATCAGTTTTGGAAGTTGTAAATATGTTATCGATAGGGATTTTAATGCCCAGCGACTTGTACGTCGAAGCACATATTCATATTGCCTTCCATAGCTTTTATAGATGTGTTTATGTGAGTGCTATCCCTGGCCAAGGTTGTACTTGCCTCTTTTGTAGATGGCGTAGTCCTCTTTAACCAGGTTCAGACCTGGGCAGTGAATAACAGTGGTTTGAAGAGGTTATGATGAAATATCGGCGCGCCTAAATCTGAGACCATGGCTCTACTTTGTACAAGTGTGTTGATGCACTAAGTGAAGCAAAACATTAACAGGTAAATCCTTTACAATGTCTGTGCTCATGATGGTATCGAAAAATATTGAAGTACATATAATCGGATATGTAGCTGTAAATAAGTAAATGGATCAATTGATTTAGAAGTCACATTAACACATCTTAATATTGTTTATTTTTCTTTCTTTAAAAGTTGAATCATATTGAATGGCAGAGTAGGAAGACTACCAACGCAAATGTTTCTCACATACTTTGGAGCAATCAAATACAGTAGACAAAGTATTTGTTTGCACTATAATTCACTGTATAATCATTCACCAGCAAGGTAAACAATTTAAGTAAATGCAATCTATTTCTTACTACCAGTACTTTATTGGAGGTTCATATTTATTTAGGCATAAAGCATATTGGGGCTTCATATCACCTGGATTCATAATGCAAGTTGAGCATATAACCTACCGTATGTATGACGTACATCCATCCCCTGCTCTCTTTTTTTCCTTCTCTCTCCACCTCTTTGACCTGCTCTGTTTCTCTCCATCCTCCTCTCCATCCATTCAGGTCATTGTCAGGTTTGTACGACACCTGTGAGCTATGTGCTGGCTGACATGAGCTGCATATAATACACACACACACACACACACACACACACACACACACACACACACACACACACACACACACACACACACACACACACACACACACACACACACACACACACACACACACACACACACACACACACACACACACACACACACACACACAAACAAACAAACGAGATGTATTTTTTTTCAGATGCCCATTTGGCCATGTACTTTTATGTAGTCGGTGACCTCAGACTGTGGAGCAGGTGTTTAGGTTCTGATAACATCATGACAGAGAGTACAGGTGTGACTACATGCAGACAGGAAGGACACACACACACACACACACACACACACACACACACACACACACACACACACACACACACACACACACACACACGCAAAATAGACACACACACATTGTGTGTCATATTGGGGTCTCTTTGTTTCGCTGACCAAAAGACAAATAACATCACACCACGGGAGTGGATTATTCTCCTGTTTGGATACAATGTGTGCGCAGCTGTAGATCAATCAAATCAATTTTAAAATAAGACTATAGCAAAGATGTGTGGATGTGTTCCACTCCCTGTACTGCCCACTCAAGTGAAAGCCTTTAGACAAACATGCATCCCGCCCAACACAAACAACGCAAACACCATTAATTAACAGTGATTATTTGCGTTGTGTTTACTTCCTGGGAAAATCCAACCATTTACACACATGTCACTTTCACGTGGGCAAATAAGTATTTTATGTCTATTTGCTATGTTTTTAGGTGGATATTTTCTCGATGTTGGTGTTGTAGCTGACCCCCAGCGGTGTTTGAGCATGTGTGTGTATCCGTGTGTGCATACTGTATCTAAGGGACATAAAGGTAGATGTCAGTCGTCCAGGGGGGGAGACTTGTGCTCTGCACCATCATGTGGAGAGAGTGAGTAACAGCAGTGACTTCATTGACATTCCTCTCCTAAAGGCAAGAGGCTAACCCAGGCCTCAGAGAAGTAATCCTTCCTTGGCTTTGGAAGAAGAGGACATAGTAGTAGAGCCGATCGATTTTGATCCCAACCAGGAAATTGTACATGTGGTTGGAGAGCTAAAGAAGTCTTATCCTGCTATGCTTGCTTGCTATCCAATCCCCTACACTTATACCCCGAGGATGAATACATAAACGGTCTCTGTGTAGCATCAAAACCGTGAAGAGATGTTTATAAATTCAAAACTATAACATGAAGTGCAGGATTTTCTTTTTTTCGTTTTTTTTTTCTATAGTCCTAGCCTGCGGGAAGATGTTTTGTTGATATGCAGCAAGCCCAAAGGTACACACACACAGCCTTGATAAGGACAGATATATACAGACCAGAGAATGTTTTGTCTCTGCAGCTCTCATTGAGCATGACAGAGAGGATTTCAGAGAGACTGCCCCCCCCGCCACAGCCAGATGGGAGATTGTTCCTTCATGGGTATTGTCTGCGAAACGCCTTTGGAATATGTCAGCTTTATCTGTGTTAAAACATACCAAACATTTTTGCATGCGATACTGTGGTTACAGAAGCTACAGCCCTCTCCCATCTGTGCCCGTCGCAAAACTGTATCTCGGTCCTGCAGCATCCAGTACACACACAGGCAGAAATAACTCCACTGATCTGAGGAGGAGAAGGCTGCCACACTGCCAAATTTTTTCACGATACGTAAATGTGTGAAATGTTGTGATATTGAGAGACATGGTTCCAGATAGATTATGCTCTGTCAGTGAGCTGTGTTTTATCCCTCTCCCCACACTGCTCTCCCTTGCTCGCTCACTCTGTCGCATTTACTCTCACGCACGCACACACACACACACACACACACACACACACACACACAAACACACACACCCACACACACCCCCCCCCCCCCCACACACACACACACACCCACACACACACACACACACACACATAATGCTCTATCATTTCCCTCATCCCGTGCAAGAGGTGTGAAAGGCAAATATATGCTCTCCTTGACTGTGGACATAATACTGAGGTCATGAACGGAATGTTAATGAATGTTTTACCACATACCTCTATCGGCGAAATCGCACTCACACACACACACACACACACACCAGGATTTACCGAGCGGGGAACCAACCTCGCCAAAACCATAACAATACACTATTTCAAATAAGCATTCCTTTGCGAGCGAGTGGGAGTTTTATTTTTTTTATAGACCATGGCAGCTTGCTTTGACTTGCACTTTGAGCTGCAAAAGAATGTGGAAAAAGAATGTAAAAACAACAAAATAGAACGGACCTGTTAGGTAAAGGGAGAGGCAAAGAAATGCAGTTTTCTGAATGCGACCCATGAACTTCAAATCCGTGTCACATTGGGAATTGCAATAGGGGGAAACAAAGGGGGGACAGAGGGTGTGGGAAGGAGAGGCCGCGGCTCACAGATCACTAGGCCGTGTTTGAGTATCTTATCGCGGCTGTCGCCAGCTCAACCTGGCTCCATTGACTTTGTGTGGGGATTAGAAAGGCCCACAGCTTCTGATTATTTGGGTGAGTGAGCGGTTCTGCGTAAACAAACACTGTGGCCCGGGATTGTTCCAGTCACAACATGGCTGGTTGGGCCCCCGACAAACCCCATACACACACACGCACGCACGCACGCACGCACGCACGCACGCACGCACACACACACACACACACACACACACACACTGACACACACACACACACACATACGAGTGAAGATAGTACACACACTCTTTGGTGTGTCCCGATGGGTTTATTGCTGATATTTTATTCACCTTTCATTGATATGAGTTGAGATTTGTCATTGATAGTCAGTTTTAAAATTCTAGTCCAGGGAAGAAATGGACGCTGCCCCCTTTTTCTTCAGACCTTTTTTCTGCCCGAATCGTAAAGAACGCACCTCAGGATATTATGGTTATGAGTAGACATACTGTATATTGCTCATTTTCAAAGTGATCCATGCTTAAAGATGGCAAACCATACTGAAGCTACTGTAACAGAAAAACTGTTGGCATATGTGCACTTGTGTAAAGCCAAGAAGAGGAGTCATGCATAAACTGGTTGGGGTGAAGGGAGTCTCGCAAATTATGAGAAAAAGAAGAGTATTATTTTATCAACAGCACAATAACATTATTCCAGCAGATGGGATTGGGTGCAGACAAGAAACAACTTTGAGACAAACATTTCATTCGAAAACACAAATCCTCAATGAAACTCATTTCTCATTGTTTTTTTCCCTCAACCTTTCACTGTACTTAAACATCTTTCTACGTATATATATTTTTAACAAAGGTAGAGTGAGAAGCATCCATGAAGGGGCTGTGAAGTGGGCTGCATCTTCCAGATATCCATTCCAGATGCTGGCTAGACTTGGTGGAGCCATGGGCCCACTGTACTGGGGGCTGGATTGAGTTGTCTTTTCCTCCAGGTGTGATGCCTCATGCTGATTCCCCCACATGTTCCATGGGGTCTTATCCAAACACGCCAGGGCTGGTGACAGCGCCGGTCTATAGGCCTGCCCTCCCTCTCTCTCTCTCTCTCTCTCTCTCTCTCTCTCTCTCTCTCTCTCTCTCTCTGCCTCCCCTGGTGGCCCACCCACCCACAATGCAAAGTTCTCTTACCTGTCGTCAGAGTGGCTGCCCCCCCCTCCCCCAAAAAAAAATGCCTGTCCGGCCTCCTTCCTCTACTCTTTTTATTTCACGCTTTCCCCCCCTCTCCTTCAGACCTACTGTCTCCATCTTTGGTTTGAACCCCCCTTTGATGAGGGGTTATGTTCACACCGCGGCTCCACAGGCCCTGCTTGCAGGCTGGGACAGGCCGGTTGTTGCTCTAGTAACTCAGTCGTGCTCGACGGTGAATGTAGGACGTATTAAACTTGTCATATTTCAAGCCCGGTCAGTTTTTAGGATGATACGCCGTCAGGGAGTGTAAGGCAGTTTGAAAAATAAATTAAAAAAAGCAAGAGTGGAGAGGAAAAAAGAAAACAGAAGCGCTGCAGTTTTGTGTATTTGTTTTCCCATGCTGAAACGCTCGGCGTCTGTTTCCATTAAAAGTTGGTCTGAGCAAACTCTCAGTCTTTATCCCACTTATTAAAACTACGCTGCCTTAAGGTCTTTCTTTTTCTGAGTAGTTTTTTTTTTACTCTCTACGCCATGACTACATATTTCCATGGCAAAATTAATGTTTCCCTTTACTGTACATGAATTCCACCTACTCTTAAAGTTTATTTTTTTCTCTCTCTCTCTCTCTCTCTCTCTCTCTCTCTCTCTCTCTCTCTCTCTCTCTCTCTCTCGCTCTCTCTCCAGGGCAGGGACAGATAGATGCGGTGGGGGCAAACATTATTAGCTATAGCCCACACAAAATATGTTGTCTCATGGCTGGAGCTGGACCCCTTCCAGGTTTGGAATAACTTGAGGATAACACATTTAGATGGGAACGAGGAACAAGCGTTATTGAAACATGTTGATCTTCTTTGAGGAGGAAATCGTTCTCGGTTTATTAGTACAACGACAAAATACCGAGCTGATAGATTGTTTCTCTCCCACTTGAAGTTTTTGTCGTTAAAATTGTTTTACTTTGGAACTGATTGATTGAAAGTCAATTATGAAATTACAAAATGAATGAGAAGGCAGCCAAACATGCTGTTATGTTGAGTAATGAATTAAACAACTTACAAATGAATCTATTGACTATCTTTTTCTACAGAAGCTCTGCAATGAAATGGAAGAGTTCTGCTCTATACATCCATTAATCTATCGAGTTGCACCCAAGGCTGTATAGTGTTAAGAAACCGTATTTTAAATCAGATCATACGGACATGGGTTAGGCTAGTGTGTGTGTGTGTGTGTTCGAGTGTGTGTGTGTGAGTGTGTTCGAGCAGCCTTGTGTTGTCATAACTTTGCTGAGATACTTTGAAACTCCCCGTGAGCCAAAGCAATGTAAATGATTCCCCGATGTTTAAATCCGTCATCGCTGTGATTAGACTCACAGGATCAAGATTTGGGCTTATAAATTGCTTGGACTGTCCCCAAGAGCTCATTACAACACACACACATATACACACACACACACACACACACACACACACACACACACACACACACACAGGCGATGGTAACACTTAACTCTTTGCGAATGTGAGAATGACACAGAGTGGCTGTGACTGTTCATTGTTTTTACAGTATAAGCACCGCAGTTCTATTCCCCCAAAACTGAATGACGGAGCCAAAAATACATGACAAGCACAATGTAAATAACACAGTCGCTCATCGGGTCGTTTTCTCATCAAGTCTTTCCCCCCCCCAAAAAAAACGCATAATATTGTCATTTCCCATCGGGAGTGATTAATATGTTTGTGTCAAACTGAATCAAATTGTTGGCAACCTAATATGATCAGTGCAACAAATGACAGGAAGCGGGTTGGTTTGGTTTGGAAGACGTGGTCCGGCTTCAGCTCTTCATCAATGTCTTACGTACTTCTCCCTTTCCTTTCGTTGCCTTGAGGATGCGTTGCTGTTATGCTGGATTGGCAAGGTAATAATGTTTCCAATACCAAAAATATTGGTTTGAATGGAATGTTATTAACATTAGAATCAAGCTGATTGGTAATTACATAACATGGACTGATTATCTATTAAGTTAAGTTATCTTTGTTAGTCAATTTACACAAGGCACATTGATATTTGTCTTTTCGCATATCAGAGTGCAGGGTCAGCCATAGTACAGCGCCCTTGGAGTTTGGGGTTAAGTGCCTTGCTCAAGGACACAATGGTCAATGGTGGGCACCGTATATATGTAATACCAGGCACCCCTAGTTTTACTACTAACACCTTCTTGTCCAGTGTCGGGGATTGGACCAGCGACCTCATGGTTACTGATCAGCCACTCTTCCTCCCACCCCAAACTTTTATGCAAGTAACTTTTTTTCTGTCATGTCAACGTCCTTAAAATCGAAAAATCTCTCTGAAGTTGTCAGTCAAATTCAGCGAAAAGCAAAGTTATGCTTCCAACCTTTGGGTTTTTCTCACCAAAGATGGAGCCAGTGATTTCCCCCCCGCAGTGAGCTTCCAGGTGGGGCATCACTAGGCACCACGCGTCACCTCGTCTCGTGACATCGTTGCCAGTCGTTTCATTTTGTCTCCCTCCAATCCAGCTGGATCTTGATGTTGGACCCTTTGGTGAATTCCCAGCGCTGGTATTAATGTCTTGAGCCTGTTTGGCGTGCGTCCCCTGGCAGCCCCCGACACCATGCTCCAGCCCTATACAGCCTCAGCCCCGGTTCTCTGGTTCCGTCTCTCTACGTAGGAGTGTTACTGGAAAGCTGGCCAGTGGAATCTGGCTCTGAAAATCATTTCAGACTAATATCTGCCAGCATCTGTAGCAAAGCTCAAAAGGAGATAGACTATTAGTATTCAGAGAGGGCTGACGTGAAGAAAAAAAAATATTAAGAAGACACTTCCCTGGAATCATACAAAAAAAAATTAGAAGCACCCCAAAAATGTTTTTCTGTGGTCTGTTTTTCTACGATATGGCTTCATGACTTAATACCGATTCGGCGCATGCTTGTGCGGAATTTTTTGGTGTGGTTTCCAAGATTTTGAGCAATTTATTATTTGTAAAGGGGCTGTTTCCAATTGCAAACAGAGGGGAATGGCTGAATAATGAAGTGGAACCTTTTTTAGGCTTCCTGCATGAGATAAGGCACTAAAGTTCTCGCGTCGTTTTCATGTTTAATGCATTCACCACTTGAGAACTGTATAAAAACTATAGGCTGAAGATTTTTTTTTCGATGAACAAAAACACATTTGATGACCCATAGTAGGCATGTGTGCAAAATGTTGGAATGAAAGCCTGTGTGCTGCAGCCACTTTGGATTATGTTACCAAAAGACAAGGAGTCCGGGAAGAAACCGTGTGGAGGTTGATTTCTTTCAAACAAGCCAAACTAATGAAAAACAAACTTGGGGCATTTGAGTCTCTATGTGGTCAGCATCCTTCAGTTCTTCATTTTTCACTTGAGGGGATATTTTTGTAGTTGCTTTTTCTTTTCACGAACAAGATCAATGTTCCGCTCTCTTGTTCTCTCTTATGTCACTGAAAAAAAGCCATGTCAGTTAAACCTCATTAAGTCTTTCGACTCCAACGGCATTCCCACCACTGCATCTGCTAATGATTGCTACGTGTGTTTGTGATTATAGGTGTACATTACTTGTGTGATTGTGTGTCTGTGTGAGTAGAAGTGGTCAGAAATTCCCACTCAGTCTCGTTCAACCGGTCACATCATTCCAGTGGCTTCATGGGATGCCGCACAGTTTGGTTTAGGCTGCTAGTGAATATTTAGCGTTGAGCAAAGACAAGGGGGGGGGGGGGTGCGCATGTCGGCCTCTTGTCATGAGGCCGACATGCGCAATGATTAAACCTCATCTTGCACAATCATTATAACTAGGCGTACTTGGACTGGAAAATCAACTTTTTTTTCTTTTTTATTAAATTAACATTTCATGGGTGGCTGATTTACACTGTTTCCTCAGCTAGCAGCAGGGGATGAATACAGTTCCTGGAAAAGTGGAAAATGTATTCAGAAAACCTTACAAAATCAAGGAAGAATATAGCTAATCCCTGTCAATGTTACTTTTTGAAGATATAAATCATACATAACATTTATTATTTTCATTTGATTTAATCGTTCCGTGTTTGAACACTTCGCCACACAACTCGCTGACCTCCACCAAGATGCCCATGAATCTCCTCCTTCCTGGTTATAAGAACTCCTGAGAGGTTTCTCCAACAAGCTGTTGTCCCTTCTGTAAACACGAGCACCGTAGAAAATACTGTGTGTGTGTGTGTGTGTGTGTGTGTGTGTGTGTATCTGTGTGAGGATGGGGTTATTCAAAAGCTGTTCCACTTGCATGGCAACGCCTCATTACCCATACTGCCTTCCTTCTTTGCCCCGAAGTGGGGTGCGGCTCCCCTCGCTGGGCCCAGTCGTCAAGGTGACCCAACATGCCCCAGGATGGGAGGCAAAGCAGACAGGCTGGGGATAGAGAGAGAGAGAGAGAGAGAGAGAGAGAGAGAGAGAGATAGAGAGAGGGGGGGGGCTGTTTCACTCTGTCTTTATTGTACTGGGGCCACCGTATGCTAGCTGGTGCACTGGGCCCTTGGATATAGTTCCAGACTGCCGCATGCGTCCCGGTGAGCAAGCAGCTGATCTCATTTTTCAACACACAGCTGCCCCAACATCAGGCCCAGGTGAAGGTGACCTCCCTTGCCTGTTGGAGTGCCTCTTAAAGTGTTGAGGTGCAGTCGGTGCCCGTGCCAACATCCTAAAAATATAACTTAACTTCTGGTGGTGACGTAACGTTTTTGTTGTTTTAGGTTATAGGTCAGACCTTTCTTTTTTGCACACAAATTCAAATCAGCATTTTTAAGTGTTGCTTTGACTACAGTGAAGTATATGCAGGATTTGTTTTGACACAAATGTGACAGTTGTTGAGTTGTTGTAAGATGCTGCTGCACTCTGAGAGAACAGACGGAGATCAGAAAAGCACAAACAAGGCTGTGGCTGTATATCCCACCCTTTTTATCTCTCTCAAGACATCCATCCATCCAACTCTATTTCTTGTTCATTCTCACTCTATCCATCCATCTATCTATCCATCCATTCCTTTCATTTCTCTCATTTGTCTTTTCTCCCTCCCTGTCTCCTCCTGTCACCTCCCCCCATTCCCACCTCCCCCCCCTCCCCTCCTCTAACACAGGACAGATTGGGAAGCCGTGATGGCGGGCACAGAAGTTGAGGGAGAAGCTATTTATCCCAGACGGATCAGGAGGTGTGTGACGGAGGTGTGGACGGTTGCTGCAGGTCAGTGACGTTGGCAGGCGCCAGGCAGGCCGGCCCACATGGCTCGGGGACTGTGGGACTACAGACAGATGGCACCTGGTGGGTGACAAACAATTAACAAACCAACAAGAATAGCTGGATCGGCAGTATACCCACAAGCACAGGAGATAGCGAGAGAGTGGGGTGCATCTGTGCCTCAGAAAAAAAACACTTTCACTCTCTTTACTTTTCCTCTTCTCTGAGTCTTGTTTTGTATAACAGTTGCAATTTACCCATGTGTCTCTATGACAAAGAAAAAACACATTCTTGTTGTCGTGTCGCTATAGAACAGTCTAAATAAAGCGGTGTTGAACATATGCAGCCAGCATATGTTTCTGTTTATTTCAGTGCAGGTTTGAGAGATGCAGTGGGTTAATTAGATGTACAGCACAATGAAACAACACAGCTTATATATCGACTTAAATGTTAAAGAAAAAGTGAAACAACATCTAGATGAAGTTTCCTACAGACACATTCTTAGCTGGCACAGTTGTGCTGTGTGTGTGGTGCTGTGTGTGTGTGTGTGTGTGTGTGTGTGTGTGTGTGTTTTGTAAAATTATGCTGGATATTCAGTGTGTTTGCTCAAAAGTGAGAATAGTGGCCAATGGTATCTAACCCCCTAACCACATCCAAATGTCATCGTGATAGGGTGTTTCAGGACTCCATTCCCACTTACTGTACAGTGAAGATGTCCTCTATTGGCCATGAACAAGAAAAGGTGCAATTTTAATATCTTTTTCAAGAGTGGGGAAGGAAAGATTATTAACCATACCTAACTGAATGTAAGGAAATGGCTGTCACCAGTAAAATTATTGCTTTGGACTGGCTTGTTTGTGTGTGTGTGTGTGTGTATGTGTGTGTGTGTGTGTGTGTGTGTGTGTGTGTGAGTGTGTGTGTGTGTGTGAACACATCTGGAGGCTAGACTCTGTGGCTCTGCGGGCAGGGTCCTATCTACGAGCATCATCGGGTCCGGAGACTGGCCTTGTTGACATAGGTGGCACATACACATACCGGCATCTGTTTCAACAGTCAGTCCTCTCACCAAATATACCCCCCCACATACACACACACACACACACATATATATATACACACGCTTTGTCGGACACTTTTATTCACCACAGAGGGATGGGAGGGGGAGGGGGAGGGCACAGACAAGGGAGACACAGTGGAGCTGGAGGGAGACTGCTGAACCTGCAAAGGTCCCTGGTAACCAAAAGCAAATGCAACTTCTCAGAAAAAGCACTGTAAATAATCCAAGCCTCCTTTTTTCATTGCTGCGTCAGGATATTAAGACATGGAGGGGAGGACAGTGTGTGTGTGTGTGTGTGAATATGTCTCCCCCATGCTGGTTATGTGTGTGTGTGTGTTTTTGTTCACATGGCCGTGTGTGTGTACATGGGGAACAGACAACGTGCAATGAATTTCCTCTTGTGGATTTATGGTTAATCGTGAAAATGGCCCCACAGAAGTCTTAAGGGGAAAGTATGTGTGTGTGTGTGTGTGTGTGTGTGTGTGTGTGTGTGTGTGTGTGTGTGTGTGTGTGTGTGTGTGTGTGTTTGTGTTTGTGAGTGTAAGAGTGAGGAAGAGAGAGAGAGAGAAATTGCCAGTGGGCTGCATTGCGGGGTGTATGCTGAAAAAGCCTTTAGCGCTTCCAGATCAGGGAGTTTTATTAGCCCATATCAGAGCACTGCCATTTGTGATTTACGTCTATGCGATGTCAAAAGCACGCGCGCACACACACACACACACACACACACACACACACACACACACACACACACACACACACACTCACTCATATACACTGCCTAATGTGAACACAAATAATATAAGAGAGCAGGAGAGAAACACTGCAGTGGGTAAAAGTGAGAAAAACATGGGAAGACAGATGTGCAGACAGAGACAATAGAGTAAAAGGTGTATGAAACAAATCCCAAGTGACAGAGAGCCGGTCAAAAAGATCCCCGCACTGCAGGTAGCCAGTTTACATAATGGCTTGACGTATTAATGGGATAAACACAACGATAAATCTTGGTCAGAGAAGGACATGCAAAGAATGCCAGAGCGATAGGCTTTTCAAGGTAGGAAAATAAACAGTGATAAGACTGTGGGAAGACTCATGAAAGAGGTATGACACTGTGTGTGGGTGTGTGTTTATGCGTGCACGGACACACACATGTAGAATAAACATTGCAGAGGCAACAGCAGCACCTACAGTTTAGCTGCTTGGATTTCAGTTCCCTAATGCAAACTGAAATGCATGAGTACATTTAAGTTTATTGAAGTGTTTTCATGCTAACCCTTTCTCTTTTTAAACCATCCTACAATAGAATATCTAATGGCCAGGCGAGTCAGTACGGGCATTATATCAATAAAAATTAATGAGCTTCTAGTAAGAACAAAAAAAAATCAATTTTCATATACATTGTCTATTTGTGAGAGAGCCGGGATGAACGTGCTCAGCTCTATGCCTAGTCAAAATGTCCACGTAAAACAAACAAACAAGGGGCCTCTCTTCTTCAATTGCATGAAGCAAAACAGAAATCCGCTAATAAAATCTGGGATATACATTTTCCTGTCACCTTACCTCTACCTCCAAGGAGCACCTCGGTCGATAAGGGAGAAAGATTGGGTTGGAAATTGATTTCCAGAATAATTGCTATTCTCTTTTGTCGGGTGGGGGACTCGAGTGTCTCCAAGGGTTTTTTCCTATTACAGCTGCTGGCACTCCAATTTACCTGCCCGAAGAAAATGCATGAAAGGGCGCAGCCTTTGGCCTCTGCAGTCATCAAGGTCACAGCCCTTTCTAACAGAAGATTTATGAAGAGTTAAGCGTGATTGGCCGGCGCTGGACTGTGAATTGATAACGTTTGACCTTTGCCACACTAAAAACCTGAAACATAAATGACACGTTAACTTTTCATTGTCTGGTACAAAGCATGCTGAACATATTGAGCTGGCGGTTGAGGCGCTGTGTCCTGCCGGCTAAATGGACTCTACTTCTGTGTATTTCTTTGCAGAAATACGACAGTCTTCATTCCTAGTGTTAATGTGACACATATCAACACAAACCCGCTCCTGTTTATGCTAACAGCAGCCAGTCATTATACCGGCAGTGTCATCGCCCATTTAATCTGCCCTGCTTCTCCAAGCAGCAGCAAACAGGCCATTTGTAACAAAGGTGATTGGTAGACAGAACTTTACTCAGCCCACATCTAATTCCCCATAGCTTTTGCGACCCCGTCCAATTGTAGCATCCAGCTCACAATAGCAGGCAGACATTTATCCGAAATAATAACATGCCACTGGAGCCAGTGATTAGCATATCGCCTGAACAATCCAGGGTGGGCATAACGATACTTGGAATCATTTCAAATTTGGCAGACGGCATTTACCACCTAAACATTTTTTGTAAAATAGCTTGAGTTTAAACTCAAAGTCGAATCACTCCCGGTTTTCTTTATACATTTGAGGTGGACTCAACAAACACCTTGTGACCAGCATGCGTAAACAGTGAGTAAACATGGAGCCGGGCTTCATTGTTAAAGGTGTGTGGTGTGCTGCGTTGTATATATACGGTATCATTGTGTGGAACAGAGGGAGTGATTCTCTCTCACCCTCTGTCCTCTCCTGCGTATCATACTCGGCTGACATCTGAAGCCCTTACTCGCTTTGCTCTGGTGTACAAAACCCTATTGTGGTTTCTCTGAGATAAGCAGAGAGAGAGAGAGAGAGAGAGAGAGAGAGAGAGAGAGAGAGAGAGAGAGAGAGAGAGAGTGTGTGTTGGGGGGGAGAGTAAGAGAGACTCCTCTGGAAGGCGCCAGGCCTATCTCCTCTATCTTCTCCGGGGAACGTGCCGGCATTTCCCACAGACACTGGTGCTAAGAGGCTGCTGGCCCTGCTGCCCACCTCCGCCACACAAACACACAGGGAAGAAGGTGACATGGAGATTTATGTCACAGTAACCCAATCTCTTCCCCCCCCCCCCCCACACACACACACACTGAACTCCCCCGTCTCCCCTGACTGCCTGTGAGAGCCAGGCAGAGTTTAAGGATGGAAGGAGACTCGGAGGCCTCCTGATGTTTTTGCAGAACAGAGGTGGGCTGAGACACAGTGTTCTCTCTCTCTGTTGTTTCAATCTGATACAGGAGGTCTGCAGTGATTTGTATTTCTTCATAGTGCTTGTGTGTGTGTGTCTGTATATGCATGCATGTACGCACTTTGGTGTTTGGTATCTGATACAAGTGGCCCTATTTTATTTGGGATCGAGCAGGATTGAGTCCCACGGATGGCTATATGGGAAAATATTTGACACTTGGAGATAGCAGAAAAGGAGGAGTTCGCGTATAAACACACTCGCACATAGACACACACTCATTCACGTGTTAACACATTTCGGGCCAATATTCACACAGTTACGTTTTTAGGATGCCTTCCTAATGTGCTATAAAAAGAATTGAACATTCACCAGATTTTCATTTTCATCCAGAGTAAAAAAAAAATCACTGAAACAAACTGCGAAAAAAAGTTGAGACTTTACAAACAAAACAGATGCTGGCAACGAGTTGTAAAGCCAACAAGAAGATTGCACTACTTCTTCCTATCCTATTAGAATTCAAAGAGTCAACAATGTAGTGTAGGTGTGTATAATTAATGAAACACAGAATGTGACATCTCCTTGAATTCATAGGTTTAATATTTCATGGTTGGGAGGCACACACCTGAGAGCCAAACATATGACTGAATCAAAAGTTAATGTGGAACACGCAATATGCTGAAATGATGAAGCGTGGGGGGAGGAGGAGACTGAATGATTGCATCAAGGATGACAGAGTTGGATAGTGAAACACTGAACTGCAGTCACTTTTTATTTTAAACTTTTCCAAAGGATTAAATCCTTAACCGTATACATAAATACACATGTGATAAATGATGAATGTGTGTACTGTGTGTGTATCTGTTTTTGAGAATACCATGATTCAATAAAGACCACCACCAATATTAACAATCTTTTGGAATTATTTTTTTAAAGTCTGTGTTGTTTCTCACTTGCACAAGCGGCAAGAGAGACACAAGTTAAATTAGACTCCACACATTCACTCTCACCTCCGCGGCACCTTCCTGAACATGTGTCCAACTCTCCGGGAGTCGTCCTGATGTAGATGTGTGTGTGTGTCTGTGTGTGTGTGTGTGCGCGCACACGTGTGTGTGTGTATTTATGTGTGCAAGTACAGGCCTTTCTTGCATGTGTGTGTGTTCGGCATGACGTGGCAACCCCCTGCCCTGTTCAAACACGGTGTTGGCTGTGCAGGCAGCCTCAATCGTCAGGCTTGGCTTGCCACTGGTACACACTGTGCCCGACGCCATGCGGAGAGGGGAAGGAAGGAGCACAGCAGGGCCAGGCCTCCTCCAACACCTCTCCCACCGAGCCAAAGGCCCCTCTGGTGGGGCTCTGAACACCAGAATATATAGGCCCAGGGAGAAAGGATAATGAGAACCAAGACTGTGTTACATAGGATACCATCATGGGGACACCATCACAGGTTCTGAACAACACGCACAAACACAGACAGACACATACACGCGCACACAAGCACACACACACACACACACACGCAAGCATGCACAAGATGTCAACATGCAATTCTAGAAACATATGCGCACAAGCACGCCTGCTCATAATCAGGCTGGCAGGGATGCAAAAAACTAACACACTGATAAACTCGCGATGTGGTTCAGGGGAAACCATTGCCACTTGGTCAAAAGGTGTACATTTGACATTGTGTCATCATATGGTTGAGATCCGTGTTTTCTTTGCACTGCCGGCGATCGACCACTTATCATTCATTCAGTCAGTGTGACAGCCTTTTTCTTGGATTTCATTTGTTGAATTTAGTTTCAATAGGTAACAGCCCGGTTATTGGGACTTTGTGTGTGTGTCTCAAGATTCCTCCGGCATGTAAAATACCTTACGCCCAGGCCACTCATCCCATGTCCACTGTAGGACACTGTAGGTACAAATAGGCGAGGGTCCTGAGTGTTGCTTTGCTGCCGATGCTGTGTAGTGGCTCTAATCTGTATACATGGGCTCCGAAAAAAACAAGGCGGATGCAGATGCACAGTAGATGCGGCATGGCCCGGGCGTTACTGCTTCTGGGCATTACCTACTACAAAGGTGAAAAAGATGACAGAGAGATCTTACAAGTAGAACAGAGGTGGTCTCTTCTGGAAACCCTGTTGTAATGCATGTTGAGGTGAAGCCACTGAGAATGTGAAGTGAGCAAGGCTGACGTGAGCAACCCGAAAACCAAAACAAAAGCAATAGTGACAGCTCGGCTATCAAGTGTTGATAGAATTATAGCGCATCCAACATGTGATTACAGCACCGGGGTCGTGTAGATAGAAATCATCAGCATGCATGTGTGACTGCTTTGCGAGATGTTGGAAAAAAGATGAGAGGGGGATGAAAATTGGATTAAATTGTGTGTGGCAGCTCACTGTAGGGAGGTAATTAGGGACAAACATTGAGACGCGGAGTCTGATCTCTCCTGCTGGAGGTTAAGTGAAATAGGAGCTGTGAGTCCCAGCGTCCCGGTGGCACAGTGATTAGAATTTCCTAATGTGGGGCTAATGGGGATGTCAGCCGGGGAGCGGAACCCCCTACACAGAACCCCCCGCATAACAACAAGTGGTCAAAGATCAAGCCTGATTAAAAGAGATAGAGAAGAGAAAACAGGAACACAATATTGCCACTGTTGTTGATGAAGAAGTAGAGACACTTCTGGAAGTTATTGAATCCTGTACTCTCAGCTGTGTCATCATCACACCATTCAGGGATTGGAAGGAGAGAAAGTGGCACATGAGCCGTTTTGAAAAATGAGATACTGTACATGATAGGGATGTGAAAAAGCACGCTAGCATTTCTTTTTAATGACCCACAGCTGCTTTGACATGTTTTTCACAAACTTTTATTTTATTTTACTACCAGCTCTTTATATGCACAACTCAAACATCAACAAGTTGCGAATCAGCAGATTTATACACGATGAACCATAAGATAAAAGCAATTGTAAACAGATGTCTGAGTCATGTTTTCGAAGCCGATTTGAATGGTATGTTACTACTATTACTGTTGGTCTCCCTCCCTAACCAGTCGTCTACCATTTCCCCTAAGCTCAGGTACCTGCTATTTCTCCAGTTCTGTGTCTGTTAATAACCCTTTTTGTTTTCTGTGTTCACCCACTCCGGCCCCAGCTTGCGTTTGCATATTTGATCAAACTCTGGTGAGGATTTTGCGTCTCTCGTTGCCAGTTGTTGCAGTGGGGCCTGTGTTGGTTGAAATTACAACATTAGCACCACAACTTGACTGCTAGCCCCTGATGATGAAACGACAAGGGGAAACAAAAGCAGCCCCCATGAGCTGCAGATGTTGATGCTGGAAGCTGTTTGTTGTGTGGAGGTGATTGCAAGGTAGAGGTGGTGTGTGTTTTTGTGTGTGGGACTATGAGTGTGTGTATGTGTGCATGTGTTTGCGGCGCACCTGTATGTGTACTGTATATCTGCGTGTTTGTGTTTGTGAGTGTATGTGCTTTGTATATCTCTCTCTGTGTGTGTGTGTGTGTGTGTGTGTGTATTTGTACTGTATACGTCTGTGTGTGTGTGTGTGTCTGTGTTAGTGCTGTGGCCCTGTGGCTATGAGGAACCCAGCTGGGAGGAAGAGTGAGTGCATTCATCCTGGCTCTCAGGGGCCGGGGGCCACACAGGTACCCAACAAGGGGATGAAAGGCTGCTCTGCAGATGTCCCCCGCTGGGGTTCAGTGGCCCAGCCAGCAAATGTCATGTTTGGCAGCTGGCACGCCGCTGCTCTCCCACCAGTTGTTGGCAGAGACGTCTTCTAAAGGATGCTAGAGTGGGATGCAAGCACCGGGAGCGCCCTAATGGGAGCAACATTAAAGAGAGTTGCTGGCTTCTGTCTGTCATAGAACATTAACCTTGTCCTTTTTTTTCTTGCTTCTCTCGGGCAGCTGACGCATTCTCTCTCTCTCTCTCTCTCTCTCTCTCTCTCTCTCTCGCCCCCCCCCCCTTTTATCGCTCTTCCCCCAATAACTTGCACACATTTGGATTGCATGCACACTGGAGTACTCTCCAATGAGCTCGTTATTTGCCTGTTAATCTGCTTAAAGGGTCAGTTCACCCAAATAACCGAAAAAAAACCAATAGGTCTTGCTTTTATATGTCCAGGTTTGGGATATGCGTCTCTAACACGACTCAATGATATTATTATAGTGTAAAATTGCATTTAATAAAGCAACATGTATTCCGTAAAACTGTATACCTAAGTAACAGTAACACTTTTTTATTATGGATTACTCTTCAGGGGGGCGATATTTAAAAAAAAAAATTGTAATTTGGATGCACCAACCTTTTTAAAAAAGTGCCTAAACCATTACAGTGAACATGACATTTTTTTCATCTCGACTGTCACCCTTTCTCAAACGTTGCCTTTTCAAACTATTGGCCTTTCCCTGTTTAGCACAGCATATGGCCGCTTAGTGTCAAAGGTCACATTACTGGCCGGTGGTTTGTAGACCCTCCTGCTGTCCCACAGCTGAGCTCCCCGAGGTTACTGACACACACAATCATCACCCGCTATGAACAAACGCACACATGGCTAAACACACCACCATGAAGACACACATGCACATTGAAAACATACCATTCCAATTAACACATCCTCTACAAGACAACATTGTGTTTTGTCAGAATAATAACTGTATCTGCAGTACTTCGAATAGACCTGCATGACAACGTCCAGAGATGTTATACACATCCCGAGCAAATGATTAAATGCCAGTGTTCCAAGTGAGTGCAATAGAATAGGGTGGTTTGTATTATTTCCTGCAAGTCACGCAGTAATTCCATTGGCAGTGACAATACTGTTCCAGTTGTTGGCCTTTGTGTTAATGCTCGCCAGGGCCTGAACATGAAAAATCCCATTTTGTGCAAATGCTAAAAGAAAGCTTTAAAGAAAGGTCAGTTTCTCACTGTAGGATTGCTACATTGCATCAGTCCCTCCATAGAAAGGAGAACACACATGGGTAGAAAGATGACACTCTTGTGTGTGGTTGCCTGGTTGGGTGTGTGTGAGGGAGGGCGAGTGAGTGAAATCATTTTTTCTGATCATTTTCTGTCAAGTCACTAATAAGAAACATACATTGTGTGTTTGGAAAGAAGGATGAATCAGTGGGCTCAGTTACTCATGTATAAATTGCCTGACATTTCCTTTGACAGTCCACTGCCTTTTTTTTCCCTTGTCATTCACCCTGCCAGTATTTAAAAAAAATGGTTATGTCTAGCTAAAGGTTTGTGCTTTTGCAACATCTTTGAATTATTATTTGGAAATTTGACCCCCCTCTGAAATTCTGCGATGTCCTGTCCATTTATAATACCATTTAAAAAGGTTGCGTTATAGTACAACTAAATGTTTATTTAGGTTTGCTCTGTAACGGATACATTTTGGTTGAATATTTAGACTTATATATGAAATAGTGAACAAAACAAACTTAACACAAATGGAACATCTTGTAAGCAACTGCTCCATGTTTATTTTGAATACATCTGATAGGGCTTTTCATATTTTAGATACCTACAATAGAATTTTGACGGCACATTTCAGTTCACAATTGAAATCCAAAACACAGGATCAAAAACGGATTATTCCCAAAGTGATTGCTATTTAAATGGAAGTAATCATTTTCTCTTCTGACCCTGTTAAAGATTTACATTTTTAGGAAATTCAATAGTCTATATCATCATATATCAAAACTGACTGTTAGTGTCTTTAAAGAGCCATGCTTTTAACAGCAATAGTCCAAACTTCCCTACTGTTTGTCAGAAAGTGAATCGTAGTTTAATACCATATGCTGACTTTACATATATTCATACATACATACTAATGCACATATGTACTGTACATTCACATGCTCATAAACACACACATGCATACACAAACATACTCACACCCACACACACACACACACACACACACACACACACACACACACACACACACACACACACACACACACACACGTGCCAAGTGGACAAATCACACCCAGGGGATTTGGATGCATGCAATTAAGATTATGATCAATGACAAGTCAATCATGTGAGCCTGTTCTCCACTCCCTTTCCCATCGCAGCAATTATTCTCCAGCTGGTGGGGTCTGCCCCGGACCATTGGAAGAGACGTTATACTCCTCTTTTTCCATAATTTCTTTTTCCATAATGCCTCCACCCTTGCTCGCCCTCTCCCTTCCCTGACTTCACTTACAGAGCAGTTTGCTTTTTCTTCATCATCCTCTTTTTCTCTTGTCATCTCAGTGGAGCAGTTAACTCTTGTCACTCACATCTGACAGCTCGGGCCTCTTCACCATTAGCCCCTGGCCTCTCCATGTTAGGTCAGCTGCCCCCCCAAACACCAAACAGACAGATGAGGGACAGGCTTTAATGTTCTCCTCAGTTGTACGTTGAAACTTCACACTGCTTAGGTGATGTACGGTCCGTCATCACAAATTTGCGCTGGGTAACTAACTGCCAAACATGGACACACTTAGTTCAGGTTATGATTGTTTTCAGTGTTGTCACTTGACAAAAGCTGCTCATTTTTCTTGACCAGTCCGAGCTGTTTGCTGTGTGTACACAGACAACAGCAGGAGAGGAGTTGCACCTGTCCTCTTCGCTCTGTTGTTCTTTTATTGGCAGCCCAAACACGCTGGATTTCACACTTTCTCAGGTACATTGGCTAGACTGTGCTACCAACTGCACTGGATAATAGTTTTTCTGTGTGGCTGTGTGTGTTTTGAAGAGAGAGAGAGGCGTGCTTGTGCTCGGGCCTGCCCATTATTCATAATAGAAAGGCTGGCGGTCCTGCCAGCAGACCCATCGCTCCTGTGCTATCTGGGAGCAGATAAAGGAGGCAGGTGTGAGGAGGAAATTAATGTAAATCCATCAGTCTTCAATTAGAGCTCCCGCTCACGCCCAAAATAAAGACTATCTCAAACCAATAGGACCCCAGCTTTATTCACATCCAAACCACACCTGCACAACCACAGCAGCAGCAGCAGCCCCTACTGAGTAAACACTCAGGAGCTATATAATGCAATGTTTAATGACGAGAGAGCACGCAATGTGTGATATGTGCAGGTGCAGGGTGTTATCTGGCTCGCGAGCGTCAGCCACAGCGAACACATTTGTCCATTAGGCTCCCAGTGTGTGGCCAGGGCTAATTCTGTGTGCCTGGAGGGAGGTGCAGGTTCAGAGACTCTCCGTGGACTGTGGGGCTGTGGGAAGAAATGCAGTTTAACCTAATTTGGTTCTAATTACAAAGACAGGAAGTCCACCTGCCACACATACAGGCTGTGCTCTCACCTCGCCTCCAAGGGTTGGAGAGAGTCTGGAGAGTGGGGGGTGAAAGAGCTTACATGGTTTTTTGTCTTTTGTCTTGTGTTTCTAAGTGTGATAGAAAATGCCCCCCCCCCCCTCATCACACAAGGGTATACACAGTACCCTCATAGCTGATACCAGACTAAATATTTTAAATATCTGCCTCAACAATAAATATTTGAATAGCAAATAGTCCATTAGATAAGAATGTTAAGGAGCACTGGGAGTCCTATGAATGTCAAAATGAATGTTATCTGACAAGAACATAACAGTATTATCTCAACAGTACCGCATGCCAAACACTGAATCAGCCTTGATGTGTATCTCTTGGTTTGCGAGTTGGGCAGATTTACATCTCATTGTCATTAGTCTCAGGAGTTTGGTTTGTGTGGTGATTGCTGGCACCGGTGTTAGCCATAACAGCTTGCCACAGAGAATTTGTATAGTTTGAACACGATGTTGGAGTTCTCATTTAACACATGACATCATCACAGGGAGGTTTTTAGGAAAGAATCGGTGAATGAAAAGCACAGGGAGTGTAATGACACGCTGTCGCCCTTGTTCATACCTGCTTTGTACTGTCTTGACTTTGCTGCTATAGTGTCATGTTACATTATTTGGTAGGCCATCACATTTGTATATTATTTTACATTTACTTCCAACCAATTCCCAAATTGTACTACAAGTTCATATAATAATTCCCTGCAGTTCATGTCCGACGGTGGATTTCATTCATTTGTTGTCGATACTGAACGCTATTTTTGTTGTTGTCAACGATTCCTGTAAAAAGATTCAAATCAACAAATCTCTAGTATGTTTCTCCAAAAGTTTAAGACTTCCTCAGCCGCTCTGTTGCCCTTAATCCCAGGCCCATTCCAACTGAAGACATCCAGTACATCTTCAAAAATGTGTTGCAAAAAAAGAGCAAAATGGGTAAAAAAGCTTCCTAAAATAGTAGTTGTATGTCAAAGCGTACTCAGAAAGGACTAAAGAGTGCATTTTCTAGGGACTATTTTCCAACCCCGGATTGGGTGCGCCGGTAAGTATTTATGGCAAAAGGAAGGTGAAAAGAAGGTATAGAGGAAAGGAAAGAATTCAGGATTTACTTAAAATAAACTACAGTCCCCATGCCCCTGGTAATGAAACATTCTTTTGGGTTATAAAAAGAAGGTCATGGCTCAGAAATATTGCTTCAGACAATTCTTGTTTATACTGTAGAATTATTTCATTGTTGGTTTTGGTCTTTCCGTGGGAAATGTTGACATTATGAAAAAAGAGTCATTGCAAACAGGGAAAGCCACTCTAGCATAATGTAGTGATCTATATGTTTGGGAAGCAGGGACCGTTTTGAAAACTGATGGAGCTGTCACATCACATTTAACCGAAGATAAAAACTATTTAAAACAAGATGCAGATATTCATTTGGCGTATTCATTCCGAAAGATGCAAATAAATGCAGCCATCCCTTGCCTCAGTTTGGTCCTAAGTAGCTTCGTAACCTGCCATGCCTACTGTGGCTTTTTTCCCCCCAGACCTTATCAGCTGACCAGAACCCCCCAGTGGTGTTAATGGCAGACTCTGGCGGTGTAAAGCTCCCTAACAAGGAACTTGATTGTTCTGTTAATGTGTTACTTCCTGTTGGAGTCACTGCACCGAAATGAAGCCGAGTGGCCAGCGCCGGAAGAAATCCCCACATCAGAGCGATCACAGGCCCAGCATGGGTTTCACTTATAGCCAGCCAGCTACGGCCAGACAGTCGGCCAGTCAGCTTCAACAGCCTGTAATGGGAGGAGATGGATTTCACTAAAGCAGTCCGTGTAACCCGACACCCATTCTAGAGAACCTGGTGGTGGTCCAAATTAGGTTGGGCCTTCCATCACACTGAGGGGTTTGATAGCAAGGACATGACACAAGTCCATATAGTAGTTATACATTATATGGGTTATACAATTTAGTATGCATTCTAAATTGTAACATATTTAACCCTATGCTAATGTATACAGTATACTTTACCTCAATTTGTGAAGAAACATGACATTGGCTTACAACTGTCTTTTAAGTGTTTTTGCTATGTGGCATCTGAGTGTTAGCGGTGGTGACTGTTGCCACCGTGAATTCCTCCAGCTTATTCCCCCACTCTGGGATTTACACTCTGTGCACATCTTTGATCTCAGGGTATTAAAGTAACCAAACAGGGTGCGTAGTGGAGCGGTGGCTTATTAATGGGCTTTAAAAACCTGCTATTCGCACAGGGAGCTATCTGAGACCAATACAGAGGCAGTGTGGATGGGCGACGATGGGGCAGAGATAGTAAGAGTAAGAGAGAAGAAGAGAGAACTAGAAAAAAAGAAGTGAGAAAGGAAACGGTCTATCTGGCTTATCATGTGAGCAGCAGGTCAACCCCCTTGGCAGAGCAAGTGCTCTGTTGATATGGCAAAATGCCTTTTTTTTCTTTTTACTCACCCAAGAGTCACGGGGCCAGGGCACCATCAGAGGTGTGAGGGTTGTTCAAGAAGCAGTGGAGATCAGGGCCATAATCAGTCAGCACTGTTACAAGGGTGAAGAAGGGTGGGAATCAAGCCTGGGGCTATTTGGAACAGGAACATCAGTACACGCACACACACAAACACATGCGCGCACACACACACACACACACACACACACACACACACACACACACACACACACACACACACACACACTTGCATGCTCTCACTCTGATACACGCACGGAGCAATTAGATAAAAAACGAAGAAGAGTTTGTGCCGTGCGTGGTTAGCAGAAATCCAGCATCAGCGGGGATGGAAATTTTAAACTGTCTATTCCGACAATATTAGCTCAATGCTTGACCGTGTAAGACTCATTTCCCCAGAGGATCTGTACGTTGCTCATAAAGTTTGAAATGTGTATAGCGCCTGTTGGCATGCTGTGTATGAAGCTGCAAGAAGTAAATATGGAGAAACTTGTGTTAGTGCCCAATTTGAGTCTTTTTCCCTCCAAGGCTCTAAAAGTCTGAAGAGGGAATCTATCCTGAAGTTATGTGACGAAAACTTAATAACTGACCGACCATCTGATTCACACCGTATCTGTCCAAGACATGGCACATATTTATTTCCAGCAAGTGATTGCATTAAATTTGTCCTGTTTTTAACTTTGTTAGGGGAAAAAACATGCTTGGCGGATGCACGGCACACACTGGTGGCTGCAGGGAGCCAAAAGCACTTTATTTATGTTTGGATGGCAGCGGGCGCTCAGTTCTGCTTGGCACAGACAGTGTGCTGTGGTCTTTGGCACCTCTTCGCATCCCTCCTGTCCCCCTGACATACACTCTCTCCCCCACCAGAGTAGCATCTTGTGTACATGTGTGGATGTATGCATTTGCGTGTGTTTGAAACTATGCAAGTATACGCTGTGGGCTCCTGTTTCTACGTTCTTTGAACGACAGTTATGAATTTTTTTTCTACTACTGAATATCACATGAAAGAGACCAGCAGCGGCAATACTTTATATCCATTTTTCCTAGACTCTTTTATCTGTACTTTTTCAAAAAGGACTACTAGCTCCTCTAATTAAACATGAGAAGTTTTTCAGAAAGTGGATTTGAAAATTGCAACTAATCTCCAGTGCACGTAAGGTCATGGGACTGCCAAGCTCAAAGTTCCGAGACAAGAAAAAATACTACATGAATTAAGATGAATACATATGCCAGTGGCTAATCTTCTACTTTGAGACTTTGCTACTTGAAACTTGCTTAAGACGTCACATGCAGGGCATGAGTGACTCATGTTCTAATGCCAGCCAAGTGAAAATTCTAATCTTCCCTCAGCTCAGCTCATGCAGGAGAGAGAGAGAGAGCACTCTGCCAGGGCGTCCACTGAGCACAGCCATTCCACACATTCAAAAGTTACAAGGTCGCTGTACAGCTGCTGCCGGCGCAACCTAAAGTAAGCAAATATCCCCAGGTCTATATACCCCAACAATCCATTCTATTATTTTCCTCCCACCTTTTCCTCTGTGCTTTTTCTTTTTACCTCAGGGGAACTGACTGACCCCTCACTCGGTATATAAATATATAATTTATATCTCATATATTTATAAACCAAAGCAAGGGCCAGCCACCTTAAAAGGAAGCGAGGGCCTTTTTCCTTGTGCCGGAGCTCTGCAGAGTCTGTTGAGGCTCAAAACTCCCAAGATCCGTAGCCTGGGTTTCCTCAGTCCGGAGCAGCCAGTGTATAGCAGAGAGAGGCTCGGAGGAGAGTGATTCTGGTCAGGCAGGCAGGCCATCCGCGGACAGATAACGGCTGATACGGGGGGACTAATTTGGTCATGTGCAGGGCTGCCGGATGACGAGGGCGCTGATAAAGAAAAACACGGCAGATAGACAGCTGCTGGAGGAGGATGTGAACTCTCCAGATCCTAGCTGGAGGATTTGCAGTGTCCTGAGAGTTGTTTGTCTGTCTGTCCGTCCAGACATCCGTCCATCCAATGTCTGTTTGGTGGAGTCAGTGATTTTGGAAAACGTTTGTTGTCAAAATCACTTTTCGTCAAAATCGTCGAATATCTCCTGGCGACCTGTCCACACTGTGTGTGCTGAAAAAGAATCCTGTGTTAATTCACAGCCTAGGCTCTGTATACAGGCACGTTGCTAGATATGAAGGCCCCCCTTGTTGACATACCAGTTTACAGACAGAATTTCTCATTTCTTTGTCAACAAGCGTTGACAAATTCTGTATCGGTAGGAACTGTTGTGTTTGAAAAAAAATATTTTGGCTAACACATTTAAAATGCCAATGTGCATTCCTTTTTCCATATAAACTCAAGTTATTATTTTCCAGTTTTTTTTACCAACACCAACATGTTGTTGATTGACATCTCAGCCGCACATGGGCAGCTCTTAGAGTCCCAAAGATGGACCAAACCAAGCTGATGGATGGATAACAATCCCTAAAGCCGAGGAACTGATGTGCGGGGAACATACTGTGAACATGAGCAGCAGTCTTGGCCGGCAGAGTATGATTACATTGCAACAACAGCACAGTTTGAAAAGCCCTGTCCGGGTCATATGGTTCTGACAGGTCTGCTTAGCCTAACACAGAGCCTGTTGCCCTGCCTAGAGAAGGGGAAAGACGGAGAGATAGTGTGCGCCGGCGGCAGTATATATGCGTGTGTGTGTGTGTGTGTGTGTGTGTGTGTGTGTGTGTGTGTGTGTGTGTGTGTGTGTGTGTGTGTGTGTGTGTGTGTGTGTGTGTGTGCGTGCGTGCGTGCGTGTGTGTGTGTGTGTGTGTAGATTGGCTCCCGGAAGAGCGGCAGTGGCTCAGGACTGCAAGGAGGCTGCTGGGAAATGTCTGTGTCACTGGTGTCACCAAGGCACGGCAGATACACAGAGCAGCAGTCACGGACACATTCTTGGGCCCAGGCCGATCTCCAAACACACTTGCTATACCACGATCGCCCCCTTCTCTCTCACTTTTCAAGCTCTCGTTCCGCTTCCTCTCTCTCTCTCTCTCTCTCTCTCTCTCTCCTCAAAGATGCTCTGTCTCTTTCTCTCTGGCATCGGCAGCTTTCTTGCTCTTTCTTCTTCCTCTGTGAATAAATACAGACTTTTTCACGTGTCTTCTTTGTGTATGGTGCAGTTAAAGAATGACATTTTTAAGATACACTGATTAAAAGTGTAAAATTCATTTTGAGGACTCTTGAACAATCAACATCAATATATATTATTCTTACTAAAAGTCTGAGGATTATTTTTGAAAACACAACTAAATCATTGTCTTGCTGTGTTTAGTAGCTAGTTTGAAACATTTGCATCCACTATTCTCTCTTGTTGTACTCAGTGATTCAGCTCTATGAAAAGGCTTGTAACCCGCTCCGTGTAGTGCAGGCTGAGAGGAGCCAAATGAAGATAACTAGCACCCCCTTTTGAAAGTGCACACTTGAACAGAAAAAAAATACAATCTTCTATCATTCCCTTCTCATCACGTTTGAGGCTGGTGTAGCAGATGAGCTTTCTGTCACCCGCCTTCACCAATCTAGATTGGACTGTTTTACTGAAATGTATGGACAGAGTGATGAGTTGAATTAGCGATTAATTGGGATTAAAATGTTTACCACTAGAGGCTCTTTTGGATGACCTTTTTATTTACGCTGTGTGTATGCTTATGTGTGTGTGTTTGTGTGTGTGTGTTTGTGTGTGTGTGTGTGCGTGTGTGTGTGTGTGTGTGTGTGTGTAAGTGGCGCACGCTAGAGAAAAACAACAGCTCAGCTTTGATTATTATGGATTAGGAGTCTTACAACTCATAATTCGCACCCTGAACAAAAAACATGTTTGGTAAAACCATAATTCCTCTCAAATAATTAAAAATATGATAGAAAAATAATAACGGTCGAAACACATCTACTGTAGATTGTTTGTTTGTTTTGTAGCAGAAACCTGTCCTTACTTTCACAACAATCATTTGATATATAACATATTATTAATGTTAAAAATCAGCTTTTTCTGAGAAGTTGGTTAATTAATCCTAAATATGCAGAGGAGTCGGTATTAAAGCTACCTACTGAAGTTGCCATGAGCAATGTGTATGTGTTTAAAACAGATTACTGTAAGAAAGTGAGTGCAACTATTTAGTAATATAATGCAACTTTTTTTCTCTTGACTGCAATGCACACTAGTTATAAACTATGATGTACAAATGATGTCATTTCAGATTTTATTTTTGTATTGTATAAACTGCGTGTTCATATGATCCAGTTTCTAATGCCTTTTAGTGTCAGACCTTATGTTGGTGGACAAATGACAAAACAAATAGGTTCAGGATTATATTGTTGTATCCCTGACAACGTCCAATATGTTGTATTTTTTGTGAAAAAATATATCGGAGTGTTGGTGTCCAAACCAAACCAAAAATAGCTACTGATCAGTTGGTCTGAATGTATTGGACGTACCGGCCATACACAAACTCCATTTAACATGCCAGTCATTGTTTAGCCATCACAATAGACGTTTACATCCAGCTAGACATTCATCTCCATCCATCCATCCATCCATCCCATCCATCCGTAGATAAAGACTGTACATCTAGCCAGGCAGACACATTTCCAGGCAGCTCGTCGAGTTAGAGCTCTTACACCAGAGAGCGGTGTGGGAGACACCCGATAAGCAGCTCAGACTGGATCATTGGTTGCAGGAGGGGAGCATTGGAGCTCCTTACACCCTCCCTCCCCCCTCCCCTTCATCAGTATCCTCCATTCCTCCATTTACTTGTGCTTATCCCACTACTCCTTGATCTACATCCTTTTTGATTTATTATTATGCTCATGGGTTTTTCCTTACATTTGTATACACAGACTTGCCTTGCTTAATCTTTTCACTGGTTGCAACACTCGTTTGCATTTCTTGCTCAAAGCTTTTGTCTCCCCCATGACTTTCATACCCCCCACCCCCTTCCCCTCACCAGCATAATCTCTCCTCTGTTTTAAACCACCTTTTATTTTATCTGAGCCCCTCTAGCTTCTGATTTTTCTTCTTCTTGTGCTTTTGCTGCAAACACAACTGGTTTCCACTCAATAGAATAGTTGCGAGCCATTGGAGGTCAAAGAGGAGACTGAGGGGGCCGGGGAGTGGAGTAGAGTAGAGAGAGAAAGGGAAAAGGAAGGGGAGGGCTGTGTGGGTGAGTGTGTTAGTGTGGAGCTGGTCGGTCGGTCGGTCAGGTGCAGCGCCACCAGTGATCATTAGGGTTACAGCTGCCCGGGCCAGATTGTGTGCTGCCTGCACCAGGCGAGATGTTTTGCCCAGGGAGAAGAGCGAGCATCTGTCTGTCCCTCCCCGTAGACAGCAACCTCCTACCAGCCTGTCCAACTCAACCCAACTGGTAACAAGGTCACCCAACTTACTTACTTTCTCTCTCTCACACACTCACGCACACCCCACTCGAAACTACTCTGTATACTTATTTTTCCTCACTCCCTCCTTAACAGACAGCACCTCTCCTACTCTCTCTCTCTCTCTCTCTCTCTCTCTCTCTCTCTCTCTCTCTCTCTCTCTCTCTCTCTCTCTCTCTCTCTCTCTCTCTCCAGGACAGGTTGTGAAAGCAGCCAAGCCCTCAGTGCAGTGCAGATAGCAAAAAAACAACAACAACACAAGTGCATGTGATATTTGCATTGAAATACGTTTTTATGTGAGTGCAATGCTAATCTGCAAAGAGCCGCAAAAAAAGCTTTCCCTTTTCAAATTGTAGAAAAGTGTTTATCCATTATCTACGCCCAATGTTAATTGCATAGTTTGATCCCAGATGATAAAGGGACACTTTCATCAGAAGAAAAAGAATTGGCTCCAACAACTCACAGAGCAACCATTGTTTCTCCTTATCTTAGACTAAATTATAATTATGCACAAAGCCTAAAGGGGAACCGACATTGTTTAACTTCTATTTGGAGTTTTAGACCTGATGGAATGACATCATGTTGAACAGCCTGAAACCAAAATGTTTTTAAATTATATATTTAATTTTCAAACTCGTGGTTAAAAATAACCACATTAAAGTACTATGAATACCATACATTGCTATAACATCTCTGCCTGATAATAAAGCCTTGTTTAATTTGTTTTGAAGCAATAGTTTGTGAGGTGATAAGAAGGTCTTCCTTGTGTCTCTCTGTGTGATTTGGAGCTGGAGTGAGCAGCTGGTTAGCTTAGCATAATGATTGGAAACAGGCGGAATCAGCTAGCATGGCTCAGTCTGAAAGTAATAAAATCCATCTGCCAGCACTTCTAAGATCACTAATTAACACACTGTACATTATTTTTCAAATCAAGACAGAAACAGTAGTGTAAAAATGTACGTGTGGGACTATTAATTGGACTTCTGGACCCTTGTCAACAATGTAAGGTTGCAAGTCAACAAGTAGACAAATTGTGAACATTTCTTTTATACAGCAAGTAACACATGTAGAGAAGTAGATTGTGATCTACAAACTGCACTAAAATATGCATTATTCAGAAATGATCAGAGCTTCTAAAGAGTATTTCTGAAAATGATGGGAGTGTTAAGGTATTTCAGATTGTTAATCTTACTGTTTTTTTTGATTGCTTCAGAATATTCTCCAAAAATATTTAAAGGACATTTTTGAATGTAAAATGGGCATTTAAAACTGGATAGAGAAGGTTGGTTGTTTATGCTTAAACCATCATCCGGCAACCAGATTATGTGGAGGAAATCCTCATAGGAGTGATTTCTTCTTTGGTTGGGTGCCAAACCTCAGTATTGTTTGATAGGGTTGGAGGCAATTTGCTGATTGAATGCATTAGGTGATGGTTGCTAATCTCTCTGATCTAGCTTTGTCCATAGACTAACAACAGGATTGTGTGAGAAGAGGAAATCTTATCAGGCAACACATAACATATTGCCTCTGTTGTTCATCTGTCAAATCAGGTGCCCCCTTGACAATAATAAGCAGTTAATGAAAATGTAGAATATTTTACAAGCATGTCTTTAACAACGCATGATTTTTCACACCTATCACAGCAATCCCTAAACACATATACCCACGCCAACGCTAACTTATAACGAGCAACAAAATGTACCATCAGTCGTTGGTGGTGGAGGGGTGAGAAAGCACTGAAACCTTTAATTCATTTCGACAGTCTCATCTGTACTCAATTGTCAGCCAGACTGAATGAGCTGGGCCAGGAGCTGACAGAGAAAAAAGGGGGCAGAAACAGGTGTGACAGCAACTTTCTGCCTCATAGGAGACGATAAAGCCCTTGGTCAAGGGCACAGCACCTGGGCCATTGTTTTACCACACAAAATAGCTTTTAAGTGCAAATTTCCACTTGGTCCTAAAGGAGACCTGGCCTCTGCACTTGCTTTACTCGTCTGAAGCAATATGTGTTCCGTCCTCATTTGCATAATGGGCAGAATGGAAATGAGGGGGCCAGCTTTGTCAGCCCAAGACAAAAAGAAGAAAGAAAAGGAGGGAGGCAGACTGATGCCATTCTGTTCAACTGCATCTGTACAACACAAAAGGTGTGATATCTTGAGTCTCATTTCGACCACTTTTAATTATGATCAGAGGTTATATTAAGCACTGCCACTGTCATGGGTTTGACAAAGGCCTCATAAGTGGCCGCACAATGGTGGAAAATCAAACAGAATGCAAACAGATGACGTGAAGGTGTACACTTGTCTATACTTCCTTTCTTTTGTACGTTGCTAATAGGATTTAGACTGTTTTTCAATAAAAAAAAGCATATTTTTTTTCACTTGTCATGCTCCCATTTGAGTACGATTTTAATGAGATGCCGAGAGCTTTCAGTCTTGAGTCTTGTAGGGGGGTTGGATTCTTCTGGTTATTTTATGCTGACTGCGTTGCCCTCATGTTGCATCATATGTTTTCAAGTTTCATCTCTCAGTCTGCCTAACAAGAGATCAGCAAGTGAGGACTTGGCAGTTGGGTTGGAATTAATCCTCATGATGAAACCGATTGTTCTGCACACCGCTCCACTATCAAAACATTATCTACTGTGTCGCTGCAATTGACCAAAGTGCATATGCTGGCATCACGTCTACCCGTATGCTTATGTTTACATCTTAAGATCTGCCTCAGCTATAGCTGACATATTTGTTTTTGAGACGCGGTTGCATTTAGGTCAAGGAGATGTGTCCATTCATTTCAGTAGCATCGACTTAATTTAACCTATTTTCTTAAAGCAGAAGTAAGCAATATGTTATTAATATGTGTGTTAAATCGCTCTATATTCACACAGTGATCACTGATATAGTGTGCACGCCTCATAACGCAGTTCTATCAGCCACTCCGCTCTACACGTAATCGGTGAGAAATGTTTTCTGGTATCCCACAACCGTTTATCCAATCAGAAGAGAGAACGCTACAGACGTCTCTCTGCCCTTGCACGCGCGAGAGCGACAGGGGGTGAATGTGTATGCGCCTACAATGGCGGAGCAGGTAAAAAATTCTTCCCAATGTCTGTTTTGATGGCTTTTATCATATTTTATTGCATTTACGGATCAGATAGAGAACTCACTGCTTGAAGACCGCTGTGCAAGAATGTGGTGACGTAGGGACGAGTAAGCTAAAAGAACCATTTCGCTTACTTCTCCTTTATGGTGATCACCCTAAAGCCAGACACTATGATTGGACAGACTGTTTGAACAGCAAAGCCAGTTTAGCTAGCTTTTAGCAGGTCTAATTTTTCGTTTCTTTTTATATTACATTTTGCCAACTCTAAGGTGGTATAACATATTCAAAACAAACAAATAAAAAGATCTTGGAGCATCAAAGTGTACATAGTTCAGTTGCAGGAGAAAAGAGAGGTCAGAAAGAGATGGTAAATTAGCTTGAGTTGAGGCCATAGCTTTGACACTTACTGCACTCACTGCGTTTTAGTTTTCAACTAACTTAAAAACTTAGTTTGATTGTTCCTTTCATGGATGTTACATGTTTCTATGGCATACCTTGTTCATGTCAGAAAGTCAGATTCTGGTTTAACCCTATATTCAGTTACTGTCTTTGGTTTTGCGGGGCAGTTTGGTTTTGCTGCTCTCTTGGCTACCGAGCTGCCTTTTGCAAAAACTAAAACCACACAGCAGAGTTGGGTTTTAAGTTCAAGTCAACTGATGATTCTTCCTCCATATCTGGAGCTGTTTTGCATGTAACTCTGCAACAACATGTTCTCCTCGCCACCTGCACAGTGGGCTCTGTGGCTGGGGAAACTGTCGGCAATGGTTGCACTGCAAATAGCAAGACAAAACATATAGGCATCCTCACTATGACTCATTTCTCTTCTTCAGTTTTTAATGTTATGTGGGCTTCTGTGACCTGCTAACGGCACCGTGCCGAAACAGTGCACTTCAGACAGAAGTGCAGTAGGAATACCGTAGAGAGACATATCTCAGATCATAAAAAGACATATGGGTAATAAAATGTTATTGTGTGAGTATGACATGTAATTATAGCCATCACCTGTAATCAGTGGTTGTGGATTTTAAGCACTCCCAGTTGAAATAAATTGTGAGCGCTAACAAGAGCTGCATTTTCTTTCCTTTGGCAATGATACAGCACATCTTGCTATAATGTTAGATTTCATTATAAACTAGAGGCATCAAGTTTTTTCTGTTCTGCACAGTAAGTGAATAAATGAAAATTACACAGAACACCGCTCTCTCGCTGTCTCTTTTAAAATCACCCCACACTCACACACACATGCATGCACAAAAAGGAGTAAATGATTCCTTTTGAGAAACAAATGGACCCGAGCTCATTTTAGATGTCTGAAAATGATTTCTTTTCGGGTTTTCTATTGGGAAACATCATTATGAGATACGTAAGCCAAAGTGATATTTCCAATAAGCCACTACTTGCTTTCGCTGTTGTTTTCCCGTCCCCTGCTGGCACTTGGGCGCAAAGGTATTTACTTTAGTTTAATCTTCTTGAGCTTTTCCACAACCAGGCAACACGTCCACATAAACTCTTACATGGACAAATACACAAAGAAGCAAAACCCTGTCGCCTTGTTCTCTGCGAAGGTAGATTATCTGTGAACGCGCGGAGAAATTTCTCGGGGGATGCTTTGGCGCCGAGTAATAAAACTCGGAGAGTGTTGCCTTTGCCAAGCTGAGACATCTGGTCACCTTATCACAGATAAGTGGGGGTTAGTCCTGGCATCTGCTAGAATTAATCCATTTTGCAAACACAGTTATCCTAATCTCCTAAATATGTCATTCCACAACTGTACAAAGCAGTAGGTGCAATTTCATCTATCCTTCTCCAGTGTGCATACGATTGATCAAGGCGCTCTTCACCGCGCCGTGTCATCAAACGTGAACAGAGACACAGTATAGAAGCGGGATGACAAAAAGAGGGTAGGAAGTCGGTGTCGCAACCTGCACCTGGCCAACTATTTTGCCGGTGGTGCCCAGCCTGCTCTTACAGCTAGCCACCTAACATCCCTGCATGAATATTCATGTGGGCGGATTTCTCTTTTGTTGCCTGCCTAGTCAGCAGTCACAGAACACATGGTGAGTGTTGGCAGCGGCCCGGGCCTAGGTAGAGGGGCCGCGGACGGAGGCAGTGGCAGGAACCAGGACCTGTGAGGCTGACTGACATTTCCATCTGTGGCGAGGCCTGGTAATTATCGGGGAGAGGAGCGCCCGCAGCAGCGCGCCATCTGCTAGGGGAGATGGCTCAATGAGGTATGAGCACGAGCGGCACTCCGTCGGGCCACTGCCTGCCTCTGACATGAGGGCTCGCATCTGCTACCGAGGAGCCGGGCTGCCCAACACAGCCTGCCTGCCTGGCCGAGAGAGGGGGCTGACAGGAGGGAGGAAAGCAGCCAAGAGTCCCCCCTCCACCCCAACCCAACCCACCCTGACCCCCTCCACCCACCGCCATCACTACCACCACTGCCCTGCCAAAGGCACTCTTGACAAACAGAGGAGCCCACTCACACAAGTTTCCATACAGATCTCATCAAGTTGTTGGTTGGTGGCAAAGGATGCTTCCTAGTTCCAGTTCTCGCGGATGGAGGAATCCATCACTGTTATGTCAGTGTCAGTGAATGTTGGAAAAGGCACAGACAGTATGGGCTGAGACTGAATGAAGAAATGCATCACACAATTTGCATTTGTGGCTGGGCTTGGTGGTGGAGATACTCTCTTTCTTACTGTGCTGTGTGCTTCTTACCAAGATTTGCTTCTGACTCATTTGTGCAGCACAGCCTTCTGAGGCTGGGGTTGGCTGTGGGAGCCCGGCATCTTATCACACAGCCTCCTCACACACCTGGCAGATGCGTGTGTGTGTGTGTGTGTGTGTGTGTGGTCGGTCGGTCGCTATTCTCATGATATCATTGTAGCTCTTATTTTGCGCTTAGACTGTGGTTATGTTATTGCACTCTGCCCACATACATAGGCACACACTTTCAGAGCCTCACATTAACATACCATTGACAATTAGCACAGAGCTCAGGCCCACTGCTCACTGAGCAGTCTAGATGGCTAACAACTGAAAAAGACAGCTGTGCATCTTTCTGTGTTTGTGAAGTGTGAAAGTAAGTTTCTGCTGTTTGTGCTTAATGTGACCTTGTTTCAAAGATATTTTACAGATGCACATGTCCGACCAAAATTTGCTAATTTCAAAGGAATCGCTGTGATAAGTGGATCTGCTGTGACGACATTTGCACTGTACTTTCGCGTACTAGATATCAAAATGGAGGAAGCTATAATATTAGCTCTGTTCATGTTCCAGCATCCATCCTGCTCTGCTGAATGAAAAACAAAGCCAACATAGCTTTCCTCTTCATGTTCATTTCTTCCACAAAGATAGCTACTCACAACAAATAGTAGCTGCTACACAATCTGCAAGTAGTCGCCACCAACACCTATTTTGAGAGGATGCACACATCCATGTTGCTATGCCATGTTCCAGTGTTACTGATCACTTCCTCTCCTTAAACAAAGCAGACAAACATGGGTGATAAACCCGCTCTCTATGCTACTAAAAGGCCCATCACTGAAATGTAGAGTAAAGCAGCGTATCTGTGTGGCAGTTTCTTTAACTCGCTCACTTGAATTTGACCTCCTGCTGTTTCTAGTTCTTCACATCTGTCAAATTCCCTGACAAGTTGTTGTGGAAGTTGTTTTTAGTTTATACGAGTATACTAGTTTATACTGCCCTAGTGGCTCTCACATCTCCTCTTACCATTTGAGATTCACTCTAAAGGAGAGAGAGAGAGAGAGAGCGAGCCGCATTTCTTCATCGCAGCATTTTATCTGACTGTTTGGACAGATTGGTAGAATTCAAAATGCAGCAGGGGCCTGTGATGTGGCAATAAAGCGTTTGCCTTTGATCCCGCCTCACTATTTCTCCTCTCCTGCACATGTGCACGTCAAGATCAATTAGTTCAACTCGAAGGAGGCGAGGCAGCTGCGCATCTGCACGGCAAACCTTTTGCATCACCTCAGTTTACCGACAATCTTGTTATTATTCTCATTGTCAACTCATCGATACAGACTCCAGCACTGCCATCAACTGCATACACACAACAAACATCAAGGTGTGGAGAAAAGATGAAATAAGTACACAAATAGAATATCTGTCTTAACAGACAGAAACACATGCTTACATCCCAGCCACAGCTGTCAATTACCTACAAAAAAAGTCCCTCTTTGATAAGAAATATTTGAATCCCCCCCGCACTTGGAGTGGCTTTTTTCAGATGTCGTAGCACTTATGAGAAAATTTGTGACAGCATCAACAGCGCCTATTCCCCATTCAGCAGCATTAACTCTGTGCCATGTGTCTAACAAACGGAGGCCATTCTGGAGCCCTTAATGACAAGGCTGCTCCGCTCCTCTCCTCTCCCCCTCGCTCTTTTCAAATTGCTCTCTAAATGAAGTACAGCTGTGTGGACCAGGTGCTGCCATCCCCCTTTCAGAAAGAACAGGAAATTATGAAATCCCCAAATCCTTCACAAATGGCGGGCGGGAGGGAAGGTTAGGGGAACGGCGGTGGGCGCTGCTTGCCTGGTCTGTAGCTACATGTCTCTTGTCGGTGGACAGTCTCTTACATCCAAATTAGACAAGTCAAGCTCTCTCTCCATCCACTTCTCTGACCCAGCACCTGTCATTTTCCAGGGATACAGGGGCATACGTGTGTGTGTGCTGATAGGCTCATTCAATTACAGCATCATTTTGACTGTTGATATAATTTTTAGAAAGATGTATTGATACAGGTGGGTTCATGTTATCTTTGCAGACGTTGGAGAGCTGCACTGAATATGTACATACAACTAATATTTGATCTGGTTCTGCTGACTGCAGATTCCATTTATCAATCCAATAAACAGTGGTAAGAGGTGAACGTCTGGACTGAACCAAGCCCCAACCACAGCGAGTTCTACCAGCATCCAATGCGGAAGTGACAAAACATGTAGTTCACCGAGTGGCCACTAGGAGGTGGTACCAAAACAGAGCAATTTCTCATTGGCTCCCATTATAAATAGGCCGTTATCACAGCATTATTAAACCTCTTTACGGCCTGGTCCAAAACACATTATAGTCTGTATGTTTAGGTCATATCTCCATGACAACACTGAGGGGGGTGATTTTTTTGGATTAGGCTAGTTTTTAAACTATTGGAGGTTCAAATATACCACTGACCCTCACTTTGCCGCCAGCTAGATATACTGTATATATATATCCCTCCCCCTGACGTCCGGAAGAGGAAATGAGGCGGAGTAAAAATCTGACAAGATGACGACGCGCATAGGCCAGGACGATTGGATGCAGTTGAAATAAGTGAGGTCAGCCCGGATGCTACATCCATTTTATATACTATACTATTCATCTTCTTCCTTTCGAATGAGTTATTTTTTAAACTTTAAACCCACAGTAGCTAACAGAGAATCCAGCTAATGTTCCGAGCTCTGCGGTTGTTCTCTGTGTTCTATCTAGACAACAGAGAGAAAGCACAACTGCTGAACTAGGCCTCCTGCTCAGGAGACTGTCAATGTGCAGCTGTCAATGTCTCCATAAAGCCCCATATCCATAATAGACAAAGCACTCATCAAGCCTCCGCTTCATCTGGCCTCCCAGATGCCCCATCACCAGGGGCAAATCCCATCCAGGACTGAGCGCTGCACCACGCAGCCAGATGTGAGCTGGCAACATGGCCGTGGGGTCAACACATGGCAAAGGTAGACCCAATAAATGAATTATACTCAGATTATCATAAATGTGGCATCTGAGCATGGTGCAGTTTGGAAGGGAAATACTGTGACATGCTGTATCAGGGGCACCACTGCCTCCACACACTAACGGACACAAAATGTCCATATAAAGTTTAAATACAAGGTTTACATTTTACCATGTTAATGGGAATGTGGAACGCATAGGGCTAGAGTGTGTGTGCATGTTTTTTAAAAATCAATTTACATATTGCTCAAACTTTGCGCGAAGATATTACAAGGGGGTAACATGATGGAGCCAAAAAACATATTTAGGATTCTCAGAATGATTCCATGCCATATGCCCTGTATTTTTACATAATTCCACAATGTTCTAGGTCGCTCCCTCAAAACATATTCTGTTTCGTCACATGCCAAAAAGACCTTTCCACCCCCCACATCCCTCCCTTCTTCAGTTTGACACGTTTGCACGCGGTATATCTGGCTGCCCTGGCTCCCCATGTCTTCCCCTTTAAAATGCCATGCCAACTTCAGAGGACCCAGGTGTATGGGTCCGTTATCAATTCCACTAACAAGCGTGCTTACTGGGATCACAGGACGCGTTGTGGCTTGCTTTAAAGTCCCCGTCTGTAGCCAAGGCTGACCTGAATTGGAGACATGCGGCCCCCTGCTGATAGCAGCCAACCTCTGATGGGCAGTCCCTCTCCCAGACTTGGCCAGCGCTCCGCCCGGGAAGGAGGAGGGGAGAGAAAGAAGAACTCTTTGAAATGCCTGGAGTTCCATGAAGAATTGAGAAGCAGGACAGAATCAAAGGCTTCGGATATAGGGAAAGGATGAAAACAAATATAGAATATGGACTTGAAGATGAGACACATGCCCACTATAGATCACATGTACGCTTCCAACAAAGGACACATCTGAAGTTGAAAAGAACACTATCCTTTTTCCCACAGATAGTTTCACATGAAACCTACAATGTAAAGAAGAAAAATGTATTCTGCAGCTCTATAAAGTCCAAACATATAAGACTGCAGTACATGAACAAAGTGGCAGCATCAAAACAGGAATCCTTACTATAGATATAACACAGTCTGTCTGAATTCTATGGTCACCATTTCTATTTGTACACAGAATATTATTATTTAAAAATATATTCATGCATATGTGTGTGTGTTCCCAGAATGTGTGCTTTAGCGAGTGTGTGTTTGCATGCATTGTCTAGATGGCTGTTGCACACAGTCATATGAACAATAGTGTAGGTCCGTGCATGATAAAAAGAAAATGGGTGCATGCGTCTCTGCTCTTGCTGCTGCTTGTATTGCTGGCGATGGTGGCAGCTGAAGGCCATTATGTCCAGGTGGCCTAGAGGATGCAGGGGACTTTACTGAGAGCTTCACACACACACACACACACACACACACACACACACACACACACACAGAAAGCTTCACAGCTGCTAGGGCCCGCTGCATGTCAATTAGGACAGCAGAGGATGTACTGGGACACATGGACATTCACACAGCACATGTATAATGCATGACAGGTTGGATGGACTGTATTGAGGTCTACCAGTAGATTGGATCCAACGGTAGTGGTGTGTATATATATATATATATATATATATTTCAGTCAGGATCACACACCTGAGGTCCTTGCTGGCAGGTGGATTTGATGTTAGTTGGCTCGTGATGTTGGGGCACCACTTGTGTGTATGTCTGTGCATGCTTGTATTTTTAGTGTCTGATGTATACGTCAAGTTTCTTTTGTCGTTCTCGTGGGCACAAAATAAATGAGGAAAAAAGGAGTGTATTGCTTGCTGAGGTTGCCCCGAGAAAAAGAGGAAGCGAAATTGCTGTGACAGCCATTAATTCCCCAGAATCTAGCCTCATTTCCATTCTCACCTGAACCGAAACAATTTCCATGGTTTAGTGTTCGCTCTGCAGCAGAGCACTGGGTGATAAAACATCTTCACTCAGCAGAGAAACATTTGTCATCCTTCTTAGCTTTTTGCCAAGCAGGAAATTACCCATCAATATCACAGGATTCCATACAAAAGATGTTGTTTTTTAAACATCGGGATGATGACAACAGTAATAAATCTTAATGCCACAATCGTATGTTTGCATACAAACACATTTTGCTCAAATGCAATGTGAAGTTTTTCTTCCCTCACAAGCAGACATTCCTTTTAAAGGTCAAAGCAACTCAGAAGTTATTTTTCCACAGAAGCCGGCGCATTATGCTGATTGCTCTTATGAAAATTGCATGTAGTGGGGTGAAGGGTCATTGGAGCTTAATTCCATTTTCATGTTTTGTTTCACACTAGCCAAGCTGTGGGTGTCTGTGTGTGAGGCACGCTTTGCTATTGGCCTTGACAGCGCACTGTGTAATTGGCTCACTAAGGTGATTCAGTAATCGCCTGAGTGACACCTTCCCTGGCAAATTTTGACATTGGAGGTGGATGAGGATGCGGTGGGCTTCAAGTGCCAAGGGAGCTAACCTTGTAGGACGACCAAATTCACTGTAGGGAAATGCGGAGGAGACCCACTTCATTTGGTGAATTTGCAGCACGTAATGAAAAGGTTTAAAATTCTTATCTAATTTCATCGTCTGTCCTTCCTATATTCACTTCCTTTTCCTCATTATATTCTCACGTCCCTTCCATTCCCCCTCAGTCCTTACTCTCCTTACTATTTACATTTTTTAATTTTTGTAACCTGTATTTATACAACTTAATCCCATTGAGACCGGAGACTCTTTGGCAAGGGAGACCTTGCGTTCTTCTCTGCTATTTAGCATGGTAGAAGAAGATTAAGGATGTCCATATACTGTACATGTGGTCAGGGGCGTAGCACCAAATTCTGGGCCCCTATACAAAAAGTCCTGATGGGCCCCCTGAAAAGCGGTCTTACAATACACATGGCTCTCTGAGCCAGACAACTCCACAATATTTCATCTGATGAATGACCAAATCATTACTTTTACAAGTGTTAACCCCAGAAAATGTCTTAGACTGGCCAGGGTCACAGGAGGCGCGGCACTGAGTGCCACGGCGAACATTTTGGGGGTATTTTGCTCAAAGATGCCAATGCGCACTATAGAAATAAACAACTGTTTATTTGAATACAAAAATACAACAGACACTGACCTTACAGTTGTGCAATTTTGTTTGCTATGTGCAGGTAAAATTTTACAGACAGTACAAAACACAATTAAAGAAAACTTCTACTGTTTTGGTGCAATACTATGCAGACACACTAAATTTAAATAATAGACTATACACTTGTGTAGGCACATCAAGTGCAAATTCAACTTTTTTAAGTTCCTTTATGGATGGGGGGCTGTGATTATTGTGGACAATAGGCCTACTGTGATGTGATAGCCTATAATTCATTAATGGTTATTATTAGCCTACTTGCTTGATTTCTTTTTAAATACAGGTCGTTTTGGAACATAAAGCAGCATTGAAAATTCAGAAAATAAATCTTGTTGGCCTACACTAGCATGCTGTTCTACAAATAACTCAATAGTTGAACTAATAAATACAATGTGTTTTCCCCTTAAAATGTCTAAATGCATTGTAAATGACAGTAACAGTGTGGCACTTCTTTAAACTTACTGAAACTTGCAGGGGCCATCACTCTCATGTATTCATCAGACTTTTCTTTGTGCTGTCTGAGCGGATAGATAGGTTGTGTTGCCACAGTGATGTGGAGTCTTAAACCGTTCTAGCTTTGCCAGCACTTATTTCTGTACAGCTAAATATCCCCATAGAAACATCGCTGCGTTTATTTTCGCCACCAGTTCAATTCAATGTTGGCTTGCTCCTGCTTACTCTCCCGCACACATGCCTTAGTCATGCGCAGGCCCCTGATCTCCTTGCAAGGGTCAGGGGCCTATCATGAGTTCAGGGCCTTCGAAGATCGGGGCCCCACATTTAGCTTGTTAATTATTAATTTTTTTTTATGGGCCCCCCTCTGCCTTGAGCCCCCCCACGACTGTATCACTTTTCCCCGCAGTCCGTCGGCCCTGCATGTGGTCAGATGCAGCATGCTGTAAAATACCCTGATGCCCTACTACATCCAGTCGTGATTTTAAGTGTGGAATTCTGCATGCTTTTTTTCCGATTCTGACCCACATTCCCTGCGTCCCAAGAAGTTACTTCGCATCTACAAGGCCTCTGAGTGAAAACAACCAGCGATGCGACAGATATATGAGTTAGAGACTAGTTCAAGCCTCAATGTTATGATAATCTAATAAAAAGGGTGAGTCAGCAATGATGGAGAATGCTTGTTGTCAAAAATCACTTTTTGTCAAAATCAGTGAATATCTCCTCACTATCCGCTACCTGTCCGTACTGTATTAAAACCAGAATTATTTTCAGCACAAACACAGTACAAAGAGGTAGCAGATTGTGAGGAGATATTCACTGATTTCGACAAGAAGTGGTTTTTGACAACAAGCATTCTCAGGAATGGCTGACTTCACCTTGAATTAAAGTATGTCCCAATTGTATGCCTATTGCATTAAAATGACATACTTTTTATGATCAGCTGTAAGGGAAGGCAAGGTTCAAAGTGATTTACTGGGGCATACAACACATCAAGATTATGCTTTAGAAATTACATAAAAATAAAATTAAAAAAAAGAAAATTCAAAGATTCCATATTAGCTTAGCCTATATTAGACATCATGTTGGCTGATCACATCCGTGTCTGTTCGGACTGAAGTCTTTTTCGCCAAATTCAAGTGCAGATGAGAGTTGGCAATTAATTACCAGTTGACACAATATTTAAGTTTTCAAGTAGATGTGTCCCAGACACTTAACTCTTTGTGTGTCCTAATCAGTTAAATAGTTTAATCTATTTTATTGTGTGTCCCAGAGCAAAGTTAAAAAAAATAGTATGGGTTTTGGAAACACAGGGTTTAGTTACTTACTTCTGTCACTGCTGCTGCCCTTCTCTATATCTCCCCCACTGTCATAACTCTCACTCTTTCTCTTCCTCCTCCCTCATCCATCTCTTTCTAAACTTCTCCACTTCCTTCTCCTCCTCCCTTTTGCTCCGGGCGTCGCTGATGGAGAGAAGGAGGAGCACAAGCCAGCGCCGTTCTGTTCCTCAGGACTGTCCTCCTCGTGCGGAACACAGATGGTTATTATGGCTCTGCACATAAATTGATTATGTTGGAAATTAACTGTTGCTGTCAAAGGCAGCCGCCAACCTGTCCCAGTGTGTCCCTGTGCCCGCTGATGCATAGGATCCAGCTGATGGACCAGATGTTTGCACAGTGCGCCGCTCCTTTTAAGGTCAGCGCAAAAGTGGGTATGGGGGGCTCTCTGATCTCCGTCTCTTTGTACTTTCAGCCTGTGTGCCCTCTTTGCCTCTTGACATTTTTGAGGAAAGTAAAAAGGGGAGATTATTCAAATGTGGATTGGATGATTGTGATGCTAGCAGTGCTTGATGTGCTTTTATGTCACACAATAGAGTTATTTTTTTTCCCCGATGAGAACGTTTCTTGTAATAACTACAGTAGGAATTGTGTGTGTGTGTGTGTGTGTGTGTGTGTGTGTTCTGTCATGAATGGAGTCTTCCGCTAAGTAACGTTCAATCTACTTGAGGGTTGAACTAGGCCTTACGTTTGTGCCAAAAGCCCATGTCGTCTCTTCAACTAAAAGCAGCATGCCAAGAGTCTCCAAACGCATGTCCCTAAGTAGGCCTGTCTTCCAGCAGCTCATTACAGGTTGGGTCTGGATACGCATGATGGCTGACTCCTGGCTGTGGCCCTCGGGGGACAGGTAGCACAATGCCAAACTCAGCAGAAAGTGAGGGTCTTCGGGATTGTTCCTACATTGTTTTCCTGGCCTGACCTTGATTCCAAGCCCACTCCTGCATGTTTCCGTATGCATGGCAGAGTACGGAGGGGCTGCCAAAATCGGAAGCCAAACTAGGGAAGAGAGGAGACACACGCACACACACCAACACACAGACCCATGAGTAAACACACACACACGCAGACATGGTCCAAATCACTAAATCCCATCATGAAGGTTAACTTGAATGGAAATAACTTTAAATGATATTACATAATATATGTTTATGATATGAAGTTATTTCATATTATAGAATGTTATGTTAATGTATAAGAAATTAGCTTTGGGGACAATGATCAATATTTTTTTATTTAATTTTTTTTTTACAAGCAGTGGAGTGGATAATGGAATGCAATATAATTTTAAGAATTGTCTACTTTCCATTCCTGCCTATAAGCTTGTTCCTTTGCACACATTCCGTCTGAAGTCAGATTCATATCCCAGCTTTCTATTTTCAGAAGGAAATTTGTTCTTTTTTAAACTTAAACTCTTGTTTTTATATTCATGAAAAGAGACAATCTTCGCTGATGCACCTCCACCCTGGTGTAAGTTGGATAAACCTCTGCTGTGCAAACTTCTCTTGAAGCATTTTGATAAGCACCACTTTAAGAACCTTTCTGGTGCATTTATTCTTCGGTTTTTAGGCAGAATTAAGCCTCTCTGGTCAGTGAAGAGACTGAATCCTGTCTCAGACCAGAGAGGCATAGTGACATGAATATGAATGTCAGCAGGTGATAAACAGAGTGGATTTCTGGGACGTGTGACTGTTTGTGTGACACATACCCCTCACACCCCAGATGTAGGCGAGCTGGGGAGGCTGCCACTCAATTTGACGACATCTGAGCAGCTAGCAGCAGTAATTGGCTACACCAGCCTGACTGAGTGACAATGAGTCTCCTAGGAAACTTGAGAAATACAAAAATAAGATATACAGCACAGACAGACAATTACTGTTCATCACCTTTCTGAAAAAAACAATGCAAGTGTTGTTTACTCAAATAGAAACCTATTTCAGCCTATTTCGAAATTGTGAAACAGTACCCTGGAAATTCAGACTCGCCGCTAGCAAATTTGAATTTGCTCCACGGCTTATTCTGAGCACGAACCATCCGTAACCGGATAACGACAGTGCTGCGCATGCGCCGTCTAAGTCGTGATAGTTAACAACAAAGATGGCTGCGGATATGTGCGGCTTAGGCCCATGGACATATAAAGAAATGGACACCGGATTGAAACACGGCGCCCATTCATTCGCTGCTCATTGGCGCAGAGAAGCAACAAGGAAGCATAATCCGGAAATTCCATGCGGCCCGGAAGCATGACGTAGCATGGACGTAGCTGCACTATGGACCTATCAAGAAAGAGGGCGGCAAACGTAGCGGACTGGAGGCGGGAGTAGAATCATTCTCGTTCTGTAGCATCTAGCCTGGCGAAAACAAACTGAAAGCCGTTAAAAGCCGTTGGGCTAATAAAACGCTTGAGGTGGCGTTTTGAAATGAGAAAACTTCAATTTTAATAGTATATGGTCTAAAGATAAGTATGAGCCTATGATTGATATCCAGAACATTTTTGCAGAGACACAATCTTGTTCGCCGCTTGTACTGTGTGGACAGGGAAATCTGCCTACGGGCCGCATGAAAATAAGCTCCTCCCCCAACCATGCAATACCAATGGGTTGGCCACATGTCCATGCTGGCTGCTCGGAGAAGGCACAGTCCTGGGGGCCTGCTTAGGCCACAACAAAAGTTTAATTTACCAGTTAGCCACGCTGTCCGCTAAACGAACGGGGCTGAATACATCACCTTGTTTATTGCTCTGATTGGTCGTAGTGCTATCCAATCACGTGCAGTGGTATTTTGAAATGCATGCGTTAGTGCCGACCCTTGAGTTGGGAAGGTCTATTGCTCATCGCCGGTCCCTACTACATCGTTATATATGTTGGTTTCCAGGCTAGTGAAGCTTAAATAGAATCAATATCATTCCAGTTCAGTTTAATTCTATTACTTATATTTATTTACATTAACTTCTTCCTTTTCTTGTATCATTAAGATATGGAGTCGGAAACCTTCTTACTACATCCAACACCTTCTTTATAGGCCAATCTGGGATCATGAACTCTCAGGATAATCATTGACAGGTCGTTTTTTTTAATTGCCTCTTAGGCCAATCACACAATCTACGTATAACAAATAACACCATTAAACATAAGTGATCTATATTATATTATATAATATATAATAATCATAATTACAATAAGGAAAATGTAAGGTACAATTGAAAACGTCATCTAAGAGAACACGCAGAATTTAATTTGTTATATTTAATAGATTTTCTATTTGAAATGTTATACCATCATACTCTATCTTGGAGTGCTACTGTTTATTCTCAGTGGTCTAGAACATGAAGCATAGAAGAGGATGTGCTACATTATTCTTCAGTGGAGAAACCATTTTATTAATTATGGTTTTTAAATGTTTGAAGAAGTCTATCTTCTTTTACGTTGTATATATGTGTAATACATTTCAACAGCCAGACAGAGTAAAACAAAATAGGCTAAGAAATCAAATTCAGGATTTCAGAGCAATGTGTGTTCATTGTTCCATCATTTAGATTATAAGAGAGAAAAGGTTGGGGGATTTCTGGTGATTTACACTCCTCTGTCTGCATAAAAGGTATAGGAATCTTCTTTTCTTCTCATCTCTATCAGGCTGGAACACCTTGGGCTGATAGGAGCTCCGAGGTAGCTAGCTCAAATGAAAATGTTGCCATGTTAACGTGTGTTTGCACGCATGCGTGTGCATGTTCTTCTACACTTCTGTGTGAGTGTTTGTGCGTTTGTTCATGCATGTCTGCGTGGTTGCGAGTATGGTAGTGGTGTGGGAGATATTTTCCAATCACCGCTCTGCCGGTTTCTCATTGTTCTGGGAAGCTGTTTGCCACTCTACACGATTAACAGTATTATCTGTACCTAGCCCAGTCAGCCAGCCAGTCCTTGGGCCATTGTGTTCTCGTCAGGGGTGAGTGCTCTCCTGCGCTGCGTGTCACGCCTGCCCCCCGACAGTAGGGACAGGCTTGGCTAGGCCCAGGTGGGACGTGCTGGCATTTGGGCTCTGTCCGCTGCAGGAGGGAAGAGGCAGACGGGAGGGGGTCTTTACAGCATGCATGAGGCAGAGAACTGGTCCCTTTGCCCAGCCAGAGCTCCAGTTCAGGGGTGAGGAGGGGTGGGGGGTGAAGGGGTGAGGATGGGAGGACGCCCCCGAGGGCCACCTGTGTGTGCCCTGAGCATCAAGCTCCATCTGGTCACTCTGCACAGAGGACAGTGTTTGTGACAAGCCATGCTCTTAGAAAAACAGAATGGACTCATGATTTTCGTTTCTGTCTGCCCATCTTTCCTATGGTATTCTTAATGCTATGTGTCTGGATGTTGTGAAAAACTCTCTCTAGAAAAGGACAGTACACATATTGACATGCTAGTATTAATATACTGTAGTGTTTGCTATATTATACTTCTACTTTAATACACTGCTTACTTAGCATAGCATACATACTAATGAGCCTTTGCTGTTTCAGGTTATTTATGATCAACAGAGGAGATAAAAGACTGTTTCATTAACATTTAAGAGTTTCACATTAAGTCTCTTTAATGCTTGAATTTAATTACATTGTTTTCATTGTCAAGAAGAAAACAAGTAATATTCCTTCAAACAAGTCAAGTCGAGTAAAGTTTACGATATTAACCACAATTCACAATTAGTCTCAGATTTGCAGTCTGTACCAATACAATAGCAATAGCCAATGGTAAAATAAAATAATGTTATTGGCTTTAATTTTAAGCCAACCAAGCTAATATGCAGTACAGTGAGTCAGTGACTGATCATGAGTGAAGAAAGCAAACCCTGAAATGCAGCCTTTTAATTGAACCACATGTGTGTCTTATTTGATTTCGTAATGTAGCCTCCTCTGATGTAAATGCCATATTAGCATACCATTGACAACCAACTGGACCACTCTGCTTCCTTCCTCGCGGCCCTCTCTCAGCGCTGACCCCTGTGCCCTCTCCTTTGATGAACTCATGAATTCATTGCCCTGTTTCTCTGGCCCCTCTCTTCCTCCTCTGCTCTTTACCCCTCTTCCCTATGCTGTATAATTGACTCAGCTGCAGCCTTTGTGATATAATAGCTAGTTTACCTGGCAGAGTGACATTTCACAGGCTCTGAGCCACCATAAAGCTAATTGTTCTAGAGCGAGAGGGAGAGAGCTGTGTGTGTATGTGTGTGTGTGCAGCTGATGATAAGAGGAGAGAGCGGTCTCTCCATTTGTGCTCTACAGGCCAACGGAGGGTTAGAAGTGACATTTATCTCCACATTGAGCGTCGGATCCAGCCATGGCCTGGTGTATTCTCTCTCTCTCTCCCTCTCCTCCCACTCTTTTCCCTCAACTTTTGTCTCTATTACCTTCCCTAGACTTGTTGTAGCTGTATTTATTTTTAATAACTGTTGTGTATGTGAATGTGAATGTGTATGTGCATGTGTATGTGCATGTGCATGTAAGTAGTTAGACCATAATTTAAACCAGTCACCCTGCACAAGAAAGATAGGGTATTTAATAAGGCCCATGCAGTCCATATTACTCCTCCAAGTATTCCCCACAATTTAAAAGAAAAAGCATAAATATAAATGTGTATGTAAAGTAAAGTGTAATTCTGATACGTTCCTTCTGGTTTTTCATTGATGGTTGCGGTTGCAATGAATTCATAGTACAAGTCAATTTGTTCTAAACAACTGTCAGCCACCAAATAAGGGAGTTGTCTCACTGAAACATAGCAGAATGCAAGGTTTAACATGCAAATTAAATTAAATCCTCGGTCGTATTTGAAATGTAATTTAAATGCCCAAATATGTTGGTAAATACGAATGAGCACTCACATTAAGTACGCAATTCATGTACGTTCCAGGGTTATTTTCACGGTTTATTTAGTATTTTGATGCTCAGTGTTATGGTTAGCATTAAGGAGGATATGTAGGACTGTGAGTTGTTATGGTTTGTGCTTTGATCTTGATTTATTCTGTCAAACTAGAAAATATAGTATATAAGCCAATATTAATTCCATAGAGACATTTAATACTTCCTCAACTCTCAAATTGAGGGGGAAATTATTTTATTTCAGTGGTTTCCTGAAGATCTTCTGGAAATAGTGTTAATTCAAGATCAACTGAAAAAATCTTGTCTTTTTGTTGCCTTGATGTAATCACAAAGTGGGATTGTGCACTGTGACATCATTGTTGGGTGTGCACAATTTGTGCCAATTAGACTTATTTTCAATAATTAGCACTAGCCAAGTGTCCTTTAGGGATCTCCTAACACTAACAGTCAGAAATCCAATATTGAACTTGGCTACATTTGAATATGCGTTTCTAAATTGGTATTTGATGATTGTAATTCGCGTGACACTAATTTAGGTAATTGTCCTGGAACATAATAATGTGATTTTCATCCTAAAATATCTTGTGGGTTCCAGGAATTGAGATATAGCACTCTGTCTTTGCCCATCATTCCACTGAATTCGATTATTTCGATAGAGTCTGAAAACACCCTCGGAGAGTACAGACCTGGTACAGACCTGCCACTGACATGTTTTGTATCGATTCTGTCTGTTTGACATTCAGATAGCCTATAGAGTTTCAGCAAAGTGAGAGAGCGAGAGAGAGAGAGAAAGAGGGAGAGAGCAAGATGGAGGGACAAATAGAGAGAGAAGAGCAAGCTCCCAGAGAGGGAGCAGCTGCTCAGCAGTGCAAGAAGATACATTTCATAATGAGAACATATTGCTATTGATTCCAACTTTGAATGGAAGCATTGATTTGATTGAACAGTCATTACATCGTGGCCCATAACGACCCTAATGTGATCAGGCTAAAAGCATGTCTAATGTTATCCACCCAGGCAAGGACGTTTTGAGTGTGGATGTTGAAAAATCCTCTGCTTTAGAGGACTACTTCGACATTTGGGGATTTTTTCTTGCCAAGAGTTTGATGTGAACATCAGTAATGTCTTTGCTTTAAAGGTTGAGTCAGTGATTCTGGAGGAAGCTTGTTTTCACAAAAATCACATTTTAAATAATCAGTTAATATCTTATCACAATCCACTATATATTCAAATACAGGAAGCATGTGTATACTGTAGTAGGTGTGACAATAAGCCAGTAAACAATTGCATAGGTGTTAAAGCCAAATACTCTTCAAAGTGTTGGCTAATCAGTGATCAGAATGGCATTAGAATGGAGAGGTGTTAAGCTTAGCTTAGCAGAAAAACTGGAAGCAGATGGAAACAGCCAGCTTGGTATTGATCATAGTTAAAACAAATATGCTGACCAGCACCTGTAAAGCTAAGCATACCTTATATCTTGGTTCAGAATCTTTGTCAACATTGTCATCACTATGAAATTTCGAGCTACCAGCAGACACCTAGGTAAATCCCAGCCAGACTAAGATACTAAGATGTTATTTACCATAAACCATGAGATTTTTTGTTCTGGATAGTGCATTAAAAAAATGTTTTATAGACATAGGCTAGCTGTTTCCACTTGCTTGCAGTATTTAAGCTAAGCTACTTTTCTACCGTTTCTAGCTTCTAACTTATCGTGAGACATGAGAGTGGTATTGCTCTTCTCATCTAAGTTGTGGCACACAACAGAAAAAAAAAATAAGTCTATTCCATAGATAGTATATAATATGGATGTATCATCCGTGCTGACCTCAGTTATTCACACGGCATCCAATAATCCTGGTTTATGAGCGTCGCCATCTTGTGAGATTTTTACTCCGCCTCACGCCGGGGGGAGGGAGATACGCCCATCTAGCCGACGTATACCTCCGAGGCAAAGTGAGGGACAATGGGTGGAGAGCTGTCACTCAAGAGATCGCGCCAATACATTTTAACCTCCAAAAGAATAAAAACTAGCCTGCTAGAAAAAAATTCACCCCCCTCAGTGTTGTCATCAAGATATGACCTAAACATTTAGACTAAAATGGTTTTGTGGACCAGGCTGTAAATAGGTTTAATAAGACTTTGAAAACGGCCTGTCTAACAAGTGAGTCAAAGAAAAATTGCTCAGTCTTGGTACCACCCCCAGTGACCACCGGAAGGCACTTCAATTTTGGTCACTTCCTTATTGGATGCTGGTAAAAATCGCTGAGGTTGGGGCTTGGTCTATTCCCCAAAATGTTGAGCATTCCTTTAAATTACTTGCATTAAGTTGGACCCCAGTTTTGAATTGGCAACATGTTGGCAACACGCCCTGTTGTCTAATCTTATAGGCGCACTGCATCTCCAGTTTTGTTTTTGAACCTTAGCAAAAAAGGAAAATGTTAGCTGAAACTGTAAAAAAAGAAAAGAAAAAAGGATATCTAAAGTAAGGCCTCAAAATGTTTTTTAAAAACCTACATTTTCAGTTTTAGTCATGCTCCAAGTAAACATCCCTTCATGTCAGTGCTCTCATGTTAAATAAATGGCAACACAGCCATCTTTGCTGGCAGGTTTTGAGGAGGCATGTCCGCCTGCCTCTATGTTGGAACAGACTGTGGGATGTCAATGTAGCGTCACTAGGTTTCTTCTGCTCTGTTCCTGTTAAAAAAAACACAGGCCCACCCATCCAAGATGGCCTCTGTGCTTCCCACTTAGAGAAATAGATGGAGTGTTTAAGTGTTTTTGTCGAGTCAAATGGCACCAGGCAGATGACTGCATTCCATTAGCATAATTTACCCTGATCCAGGCTGTCAGGGTGTATCATCAGCAGGTCTGTTTCATGCCCTATGGAGCTTCCTGGAGCTTATAGACAGGTGTAGCCCTCCACTGTGGCGCTGTGGCGCTTTGCACAGGTGGATACTGTTGCTTAGTTTGGCAAAGTTTAGTTTGCTGTCTGCCACAGCTTGTTACCAGTAAAGTTAGCTTCACTTTCTCTTCACTGGTGACAGCTGAGGGGTGATGAGTGGCACTCGTCGTTCAGTCTGTCTGTTTGTCTGTCTGTCCATCCCCACCTGTCTCTCTCTGCCAAAGCACTCAGGGGCTGCCTGCACAAATCTGTTCGGCAGATGGGGGGCCGGCTTTCTACATGTCACTTGAGGGACGCCCAAGCAACACAATCTGCGGCCCACAATGCAACGTGTTTGAACCTTGTGAAATCCGAATGGAGAATCGATGCTGTGCTATGCATGGCCCAGATTCTCTGAAGAATCACTCCATATCCTGCCTGTCTGCTTCTACCTTCTGCCGTGCTCCTTTAGAAGAACTCTGCATCTTTTATTTATCCCTTGAAATAAGGCTGGACCCTGACGAGAGCATAGGCTGCACACACAGACACACTCTTTCACACACGCATGTACACACACAAATGGGCCTCCTTCTGTTGCTGGAAAAGTCTGCAATTATGGAGAGAGAGAGAGGGGGGAGGGACAGTTGGGATTTGCATATGTCGTTGAGAGAAGAAACTACATCTCCCACAAGGCCCGGCGGTGGAAATGAACCAGCTGTCCATGGTTTGTAGATCAGATCCCATCCTCTTGATTACGAAATCACAGAATAATAAGGACCGAAAAAGTTGTGGGCCACGCTGTTTGTTCCTCCTTTGTTGTTCCCTAGAACAGAAGTTATTTTGCTTCCGCTGCCTCCGAGCTGTTTTGCCATGTGCCAATGTTTGGTGCACTGTGCTCCACTTGTTCTCCTTCTCACACAGAAAAATCGAAAGGCTCCAGCCCTACCCCTCCAAAGCTGTCATGTGAACTCCCGCCTTTTGTTTAATTTACATTTTGAGGCACAGCCCATCTATTCCCCCTCTTCCCACTGCCCCCTTGCCAACACTTCCACCCCACCACACCAACTGGCATCATCAAAAATGCAGAGTTCAAAGTCATTAGTGACATTTGGCTGTTTGTGAAACTTTTCCCTTCCCAAGCTTAGCTTCTGTCGAGCATGCCGTCATCATAGCTCATAGAAGATTGTTATACAATATATAAAGTATATAATCAGTATGAAAAATCTAAATACTATGCATCAGTGACTAAAAACTATTTCTACCTCTACATCCATGCTGCTTAGTAGAGATCTGAAGCATATTCAAATTTGCCATACCATTTACTAGTCAATCAGGATTTAAGAAAAATTAAATATGTATTGAAATTATTTTAACATAGCATTCAACAAGTAAGTGCTGTTACTTAAATCTACTTGATATGTATAGTTTGAATTTATAAACAAGTGTTGATTGACAGCTCATGTTCTACTGCTATTTCTCAAAATTCAACAGTTCACTAACTAAGAATGTATCGAAGTAGACGTAATCAACAAAAAGTACCAAATGAGTTACGCTAATTGGTTGCTTGTGTGCATATGTACAGTATGTGGGAGTCTTTGGGTGAATGTGTACGTTTGCCTTTGTCATGAGAGACATCTGTCTCACTGATGTAAAAATAGCTCTCAGTATGAAGGCAAACATCTGTAGGGACAAAAATAAATAAATTATGTGATGAAATGATGATGACATGAAAGCTTCATTACACAGATAATTATTGAGGTTCAAATAGCAGCTTGTTCAGAGGTGCAGAATATGGGGAGATATAAAACAGACATCAGACACACACACACACACATGCCTGTTTAGTGTTATTTGGCCAGTGCAGTGATATTTTCAAAGGGCTCGAGGTTAGGTGTCTTGGCACTGATAGATATTTTTAGTAAGTATTTTATTAAGGGCGCAAACAGTACTTCGTATCATCCTTATGACATGCAACATCTGACTCCAACCTGACACAAGTCATATCAGTGTGTCTGTCTCTGTGGTTGTTATATCACACAGGTGCCTAATTATTCACAATGTCACAGCTGACCCACCACAAACGAGTGACATCCTGTCAAAATATGTGCATCTCTGACCTTTACCAACAGTGGTTGATGGAAATGTATTCTGTATCTGTTAGATTTGATTTGATAGTAGCTTGTTACCATCCAGGACCACAATTTAAAAAAAGGCATAGCTGCAAGTTTCTGACAAACTTTTCTTCTACCGATGTAGCCTGGGCGAGAGGGGAGCTCTGTGAAAATGAGCAAACAGCAGAACATGGTGAGGAATGGAGCAGTGTGCAGATGAGAAGAGCAGAGGCAAAAAGCTGACAACGTTAATATGGAACCGAAAGGAGAGTGCAACCTGGCAGTCACTCAAATCCTGCACCTGCACCTTTATAAAACAAGCTCTCCGGTGTGCCTCTCTGGCTCCCCCTCTCTCCCTACCTCCCTCTCTCTTCCTCTCTCTCTCTCTCTCTCTCTCTCTCTCTCTCTCTCTCTCTCTCTCTCTCTCTCTCTCTCTCTCTCTCTCTCTTTTTGTTTCCCACATTTCTCTCACTTCCTCCCTCCCTTTCTCTCTTTCCCTTCCATGTGCTGTGGCTCGCGGCGTTGTCATCTTCGGCATGTTTTCTATACGCTGTGCACTCTGCGTGTGTGTGTGTTAATTGCGGTCCATCCTTGGGGAAGTGGAGAACGATGAGGAGGACCTGTTTGAGAGCAGCCGTGCCAGGTTCTGTGGTAGGACTCAGCGTGGAGCTACAGACACCTGGTCTGCCTGAAGGGCAAGACCAAGGTAGACTTGCTTTTTCTCTTTGCCCTCCTTCTGCCCTCCCTTGATTTCTATTCAACCTCTCTATCTCTCTCTCTTTCTCTCTCTCCAACACTTTCTCTTTCTCTGCTCTCCTCGAGCTTGGAGAAAACAGCTGCTGTACAGCCTGCGCACAGGCATACCACCTTACCAGCCCAGCCCATCCCATCAATCATGACACACTACTCACCACAGTTTGTATGGTTCCAAGTGAGCTAGACAGGAAAAAAATAACTCAGAACTTTGTGGGTCAATGACTTTGAAACAATTTATCCTGGAGGCCTGAGGGCCACCGTACCAGCAGATAATGTTTCATAAATTACAACAATACATCACTGATCATCCTCAACAACACAGGCAAAAGCTTACCCACTCTCTGAACGCATGGGCCAGATCATACAGTAGTTATCACTTAGACTCTAGAGGAAAATGTTGGTTTATAAGTCTCAGAATAAGGTTCATTGCCAAATACGTTTTTACACACAATATTCTTTATGCTAAGCTAAGCTTACAGGCTGCTGTCTAATTTTTTTACTATAAAGCCATCAGTTATATCAATCTTCTCACCTTATACTAGTTAGGAAGGCAGATAAAAGCATTTTCCTTGAATGTCTCATAATGTATTTGTTTAACAATGTAGGTAAACTGTTATTACTTAAAGCAATGATGGCAAAACTATGAAAATGTAAACTAAGTTCCTGTTAACTTCAAACTTCAAACACAAATCAGTCAATTCGGATGATTATTTTAGGACTTCCTTATTAAATTCCCTCTAAGCAAAAATATTAATGACTACATTTAACATTGGATCGATAATTCTACTAAAGTGAACTGTGATCTGCGTCTGTCACCACAGTGTGGCTTGGATTCAGGATTTATAGTCTGTGGTGCTTTGTCACTTGGTCACTGCTTTGGCCTTTCCAATCAACTTTGACATTCACCATCAGCGTTGTAGCCATATGGGCACATGGTGGTTGAGTGATGAAAAAGTTGCCCGTTTTCATATTCAAGTCTGACATATTGAGGAATGGAAAGATGCTCGTGGAGTGCTTGTGGGCAAAGACAGTGACATACGGACACACTCGCTCTCTCTCTCTCTCTCTCTCTCTCTCTCTCTCTCTCTCTCTCTCTCTCTCTCTCTCTCTCTCTCTCTATTTCTCCTTCTCTATCCCTCTTTCTCTCTCTCTCTCACTCTCACTCTCTCTCGAATATGCACACATACGCAGACAACTCTTGGTCAGCAGCACAGATGAGTTCTGGGAAAACAAGCAGCTGCAGGAAGAGGAATGGACCATAAGGCTGGTTGGCTTGCCAAATTTCATCATCTATTATGGATTGCCTGAGATGCACACTCTACTGCAACCAGGGGCATGTCTCAGATTCACATGCAATCGAAAACCCATGTACACACACACACATATACATGTTCACATGCACACCACTACATTCAACCCTGCAGGATTTTGAACCCCGCCTAAACCATGTAGAACATGAACGTCGAGGGCCAGACTGAAGTTTCCATGTAACATTGACACAAGTTCAAGAACATAAAATTGATTAATAACAATAGCCTGGAGAAAGTTGTATCCTTAGTCTTCTTTAGTCTAGGTCCTGGGTAAGATTTGTATGCACTTCATTTAGCGAAGATTATCTCTTAATATGAAGATTAATCTGGTAAAAAAGTATGAGGATATGTATATAGGAAAAAAAAGTCCCATTCACCACAAAGTGTGATACTAGTGTAACCTGTTGTGGTCATTTTCAGGACTTTCATCGCGGATAGAGATTTTGTCACACATCCCACGTTGTTCACTGGGGTCATATTAGTCTATAACAGTTGAGATATTCTCCGCTAAATGAAGCGCATACAAAACTTTCCCAGGACCTCCACTACTTAGGAAAGTTCAAGTTGTTTTAGCAAAATAGTTATTGGAATTTGTGTTTTTTTATTGTGTGCTTAAGGTTTATTAGATGTATATGGTTCCAATATTCGTCCTTACTTTGCAATGCTATTTACTACCATAAGGAGTCGCCAAAGTCAGACTTTTTCAAATTATTCATACAAGCCAGGGTTGAACTTTGGATGCATAAAAGACCAGTATCATATAGAAAAAAAGAGATACGAGGGGAATGTCAATAGCAGATGCCGGTACTAATAATATCATCTGCAGATGTCGATTAAGTTATGATGTCTGATGGCAGCTGATTTTTGTGGATTTTTATCTCAAAGCTGTATTATTTGATTGTCTGTTTTACTATCCTTTACCATCATACTATTATAATCAGATATAAACTGCCGAGTCACTGTTCTACCGTTGATGCAGCTTTTTTTGTCCACATTGAGCTGATTTGATATCTGTTCGGCTGCTTAGCATTGCTATTATGTAACATGACATTTTTAGTTTTTAATATGCTCAATAGTATTTTGTTATAGTTATCTGCTGTATAGCTAAATCGTCTAAAGTTTGCTGTTGAGTATTCAGAGAAAAGCTGGTTTGAATTTGATTTATTATCCCTAGATTTTAGATTATCTGCAATAGTTGGGAATGTTGGGGAATGGCAGCACAATTCCCAGCCCTCACATAGAAGGTGCTCCACTAGATACGTAGTACTATATTCACTTCATGGGCAGAGGTGCCTAGCCACATGGCATCTGGAACCCAGTCTACATATAGTAGCTCCTATGTACCAGCTGTTGTCAGGCTCAGTATCTAATGAGGTTTTGTGCTAAGCCGAGCTTGGTGTGTGCCTGCAGTGAAGTCGCAGCCTTAACTGCAAATACCAAATGATAATGTGTATCTACTGATCAGTTTTACTTGAGTACAGTGGCGGACTCAGACTGTTTGAAGGGCAGGGGCGGAAAAATAAAAAGGGCACATTCTGGACAACATTTCTAACTCGATGGTGTTTTGTTCCCTCGGCGGAGCCTTAAAGGCAGCGCTGCCTGGAATGCCCCGTTGGGGGCACTTGTTACATCTCCATGTAGCACTTACTTGTGGCACTTTGTAGTTTGGTTTATTTGCAGCTATAGAACTTACATGATTCATGTTGTTCTGAGTTTGTACCTTCTTTGTTGAATGCACTTAATGGAAGTCGCTTTGGATAAAAGTGTCAGCTATATAGAATGTAATGTAACGAAACACCAAACACTGTGTTGTGTTTGTAGATGTTAAAAAAAACGGTTGGGCTCATACAATTAAAAGGTGGGTCTGGGGGGGAGCCCCCAGACCCACCTTTTTTTGTATTCATTATTATGAATTATGAATTTAGCTTCAAAGACACTGTTTCCCCTAATTCTAGCAACTTTATAAACACTAAAATGAGTTGTTCACATCATTGCACTTTCACATTTTGGCATAAGAAGGGAGGATGCCTTGCTGCTTTCATCTTTACTAACATTTAAGTAAATTAGACTGGAGAAAAATCAATGTGCCATTACCATACAGTATTTGACCGCTGACAGCCAGCTACGGATATATTGAAGGAAGTTTTCCTTCATGTTGAGGTGATAGCTGACTATTATCGTCTCTCTAGCATGACATAACCTACACTTGAATGAGGACTGGATCTTGACACTCAAAAAATGTATATACATTTTAAACGGATTATGCAAACTGAAAATATTAAGTTTTTCTAACTTGGCACCTAATTGCGCATTTCCACTATAGGTACGGACATACTCTTAATCCGCTTTTTGCTTTGTGATCCAGTGGAGATTTAAATACCACTCGATGTAGCTATTGTCGTAGCAGGTCAATATGTGACCTTTAAATGACAGCTATCACTGGTGTTAATAAACTCATAGGCCTACTTTAATGTTTCCATCGAACTCCCATGAAAATTAAGCTGAAAAAAAGAGCTGCAGCTTAGCAACTGTTGCTAGGCTGCAGCTTTTTTTGTTTTTTTTTGTCACTGTTTTGAGGGGCGGAGCTTCTGGAACAGAATCCTTTGATTTTTGAGCTGGCTGGTTTGAGGGGCGGAGCTTCAGGTACATTATTCCTTTAATCTCTGAAGATCCTTTGATCTCAGGTTGTGATGATGTCACCTGAACATTCGACTTTCAATTCTAGGGAATTCCTTTGGTCAAAACATTCTTGGTCTTCTTTGCAGCCGGTCGCATACTAACCAAACAGTTGGTGAAAACTAAAAAAAACAAGGAGTTTAGAAAAGAAAAACCAAAACGCATCAAACAAAATGGATCAAAATACGGAAGTTGTCCCCATTAATGGAGCAGTACCAGTTCTGACAGAGGAGCTGCCACAGTTTACAGTGGAAGGGGTTCGTCCACTAATACAACACTTTTTTGATCATATGACAGAGGAACAGTGGACTCTTTTAAGGTCAGGTACCCCTGAGGAGGCCACTAAGATATTGTTGGCCGACCTGCTGTTAGATGTTATAGCAGCAGTTGTAAAGGAACTTGTGATGGCTCTCAGGGGCATCAATGCTATTGTATCTGAGGAGTTTGTAGTTTCTAATCTGGGGGACAAACTCCCTCAGTGCTTCGCTGAGATTCTCGAAGTAACGGACCAGGTTGTGAGTGACAGCTCAAAGCGGCTCACGGACCTGATGGGTAAGGAGATAGCAGATAGTGTAAACTCTGCCATCTCCAGCAGTCTGGGCAGGGCACAGCCTATTATTAATCAGTGTGTCACTTCCCCCAGCAAACTCAACGCTATGGTCAATAATGCCTGTAAAATGGTTCAGGCATTCGGAGGGAAGCTGAAGGTGTTGTGCTCTCCACGACCACTTAGACAGAGGAACAGTGAAGAGAAGCAGGAATTGGTAGTCACTGATGACTGCTCTCAGTCAACAGTCGGAACTGTAAGAACGCCGACCCCGGATAAGGTTTCCTCACACGAAAGCTTGGTGACAGCAACAACAAAGGCTGTCCAGGAGCTGATTAGAAAGGAGGTCGATGACATGATGGAACCTCTTTTGGATGATGTTTCGGACTCTGACTATGAGCTGCTGCACAAAGAAACCTCCATGGAGATTGATTTTGCAGCAGATGACATTGCTCAGGTCATAATTGAAAAGTATTCAGAGGAGGCAGAAGCAAAAGATGCAAGTCCAGAATCAGAATCCACACTGAAGGGCAAGCCAGCCATGAAAGGTGTCGGATGCAAGGTGAGGAACTTCCTTGCAAAGCGCTTTGCCAAAGCTACTATCTATCACATAGTGACAAAGCTTAGAACTAGATTCAACCTAGATCCAAAAGTTGAAAGTACAAAGTCAATGGAGTCACTAATGGCTAGTGTGAACTCTCTGCTTATGACAGAGGAGGGTGAACAAGAGAGTGGAAAGGAGGTTCGTGTCTTCCGTAAATTTAAAAAATTTTCCAGCGATAAAATGCTGGTATTTACTCAAGGACTATCAGATCTCCTCTACAGTCACATTACGGATGGAATGACACCAGAGATCATCTCAGAAACAATTAGTGGAAGGGCAACCTGCAAGAGTGTGTCTGTTCCTCCATCACATGACGACATGTATGCGACAATAAAGACCAAAGTGTGGGGTTTTGTGGCACTGATGGGCTGGTGGGTTAATACCCAGGTCCTCCGCCACAGTAGAAGGGTGACACTGGCCTTAATGGAGGCTGGGCCACCAGCACAGTTGCTGGAGGTCGCCGCTGTGGAGGTGAGTGACCCTTTGCCAAATGTAGTTGTTATAGATGAAAAGGCGCCGATAGATGGAAACGAACAGATAGATATAAACACACAGATAGATGTTAACGGGCAGATAGATGTTAACAAACAGATAGATGTTAATGAACAGATAGATGTTAACGAACAGATAAACGTAAACGAACAGATAGATGGAAACAAACAGATAGATGTTAACCCGCAGGAAGAAAAACGTAAGATGTTGGTCAGGGTTTTTGTTGAGAAACTGGTTTCACGTACATTCAGCAAGGCTAAAATTAGCTGGACGATTGGTAACATAGAGGTCATCATCCAGCGTATCTTCGAAAACACATGGGCAGAAGTTGAGGGAACAGATTTTAACACCTCCATAAAAACATTTAAGAAACTAGACAAGGTAATTATGAAGGACCTGTACAAAAAGTGGGGCTGTGCAGAAATGGTGCTGGTGTCAATGTATTTAGGGGAACCAGAACTTGAAAAATGTATTGCCTCATTTTTCGGGTATTACTTGATTGTACCACCAACAAAGCATGGCGTCATCTGCAGGTTCCTTTCAGCTACTCGTGTCAAAGCCCTTTACTAGAAATAGGTATTAGGTAAAATGTAGCATTCATCTTGAAGGAAATTTTTTTTTTTTTTTCAAAATGAATACAATACAGATGTCAAGTCCTGCCTCCAAGTCATCTATCTTCTCCTCTGTTGTTACCATAATGTTTGGCAGGACTTGGGTTCATAGGGCCACCTCAGTGTGACATCATAGGGTTATCTCCGGGTGCTCCGGTTTCCCGAAAACCACACAGCAGTTAGACACTAGCTATTGGTTTTATTAATAAGAACTTGTAACATTTATCATCTCATCTCATGTCATCTTCATCTGACATGAGTTGCAGGGGGACACCATCAAAATAATCATTGTGCAATCTTTAGATTATCCTCCTTTGTGGGCAAAATCATCTGCATGCCCTTTACTGCAGGTTTACAATGTAGAATTAAGTATTAGGTGAAATGTAGCATTCATTTTGGGGGAAATATTTTGATATACATTTTCCTTTTTTCAGAATGAATACAATGCAGAGCTCAAGTCCTGCCTCTATCTAATCTATTTTTCATCTGCTGGCTTCTGCCATCATAGGGTTTTACTCCGGGTGCTCCGGTTTCCCTAAAACCACACAGCAATTAGACACTAGCTATTGGTTTCATTAATAATAATTTGTAACATCTATCATCTCATTTCATCGTCAGGCAGGACTTGGGTTCGGGTGTGGGGCACGGGGTGACATATTATAGCAATAAGAACAAAACTATTAGGTGTCATTAAAAAAACTAACAGCTTCAAAAACAACAACAGTTCAATAAAAATATTCAAATTAAAATTTCTGCCTATATCTCATATATACCTCAGACTGAAGTCACTTTCACTTGAATTTCATTTCTGTTTAAAATACAAAGAAAACAGTGTGTTCTTTGGCAGCATGTTATTTCTTGTGAAATCCACTTGCATCATCAAAACAATCATTCTTCATTACAATCATGAACCAACATTGTTAGTACTTAATACTTAGTAGATGCAGTGTTATTTGAAGGATTGGGCACTGAGAACCAGTTCCAAATCAGAACTTGTAAAATTATTCCGATTCCAACTCGATCATTTTTGAGGGATGTTAATTTCAGTTTGCTTACTAGTTCCTACGCATGCGTGCAAGGACGTCCCTACAACATGCATCAACATTATCGCTTGTCTGCAGTCTGTGTCCATATGTCTTGATATGAGCTAACGGTTAGCATGTTCATCCAACAGCAGTGTTGCCAACGACTAAGACCTAATTAGTCAAAGGCGACAAGTGATAAATCAAGCTACTCTTTTTATGGTCAGTTGGTGAATGATTGTGTTGACAAACATATCACATGCAGCTTTCAATTGGCGATAACCTGAAGTAAAACTAAAATTATAATAGATTGATTTTTATAATTGTGAGGAGGATGTGTAAGAACACTGAGCCTTTCTAGACTGTGTATAACAGAGGCAGTCACTTTTGCTGTTTCCAACTTTATTTTATTGGCAGTGAAGCAAACTCATGGACAAGCCTTCCATTGGTAGACAGACATAAACAAATCTCTGATTGGTTAAAAGACTCTCCCAGAGCATGATGGGAAAACAAACATGACCTTTAGTATCGAAGCTAATAACATTATTTCATTGATGATGGATTAAATATGGACAAAAACTATCAATATTTGATCTTTGAGTATGGACTTCTTCTACAAAGACACCGAAAAGTTGCAGACTGAATAGAAAAGCTTCTGTAAGGGCTACACTCCCAGCTTTCAATGGCGGGGTAAGGAGAAAATAAGGAGCTGTGGTTTGCGATAAGTTTTAAATCACCAATAAACTACAGAGATTCTTCTGCTAGACAACAAACTGGTTCTCAGCTGGAGCTACCATGGCCAAATAGGCGGTGTGCAACGGCACGTAGCACAGCACGTTAGATTTTGAAAAAATGTATTAGGTGTTTGTGGCCCACCTTTACAGTTCCCTAGAATTGTGGGGCTCATGTACCACAAACACAACATGGACAAATGTGTAGGCAAATATGAATAATATGCTTACTAGTGTCCTAGACATCTTTATTGCAATATGCGACTACAATTACTCATCTAGAAATAATTAATTTACTGTCAATTACACGTGGAAAAAACACACATATGCATATTTATTTACAGATTATTGTGTAGACAGCAGCGGCTAAGTGCATAAAAATAGTCTGTCTGCTGCTGCACAAACAGGCTTGGTGTAGCAGGGGGTTAAGCGCATGCACGTGGAGGCAGCCCGCTTCAGTGAAAATACATTCCAGGGTGGCTGTTTCTATTCAATTTATTTGAATGGGCAGTTGAGGAAAAATCTGCTGCTCACAATAGTGTTTTCTTTGTCTCATCAGAAATAAATCATCTTCTTATTTGGAGTTTACTGGATTCTTAACCACTTCTCCTAAAACCACACTAGGAGAAAAGAGGAGCAAATGAATATATCAGTCTAAGAACTTAACCTGTCTAGTTAAACACAAGAAAAGGTGGAGTTCTTTTGCCATGCTCGTACAGTTCTTAGAGTTTTCTCCCTAAGAACGTTAGGAGCAATTAATAGACAAATAAGAGAAAGGGGCTTGCTTAATCTCCTCTCAAGATCTCAATATTTTTCACTTTGGTATATAGAATGTCTTATACAGTGGCTTGCAAAAGTATTCATACCCCTTGAAATGTTCTAGATTTTGTCACGTTACAACCACTTACGTACATTTATTTTATTGGGATTTTATGTGATACACCAACACAAAGTGGCGCATCATTGTGAAGTGGAATGAAAATTAAACGTGGTTTTAATTTTTTTTTATAAATAAAAAACTGAAAAGTGTGGCGTGCAAAAGTATTCAGCCCCCTGAGTAAATGCTTTGTAGAACCACCTATCGCTGCGATTACAGCTGCAAATCTATTGGAGTATTTCTCTACCAGCTTTGCACATCTACAGACTGATATGTTTGCCCATTCTTCTTTGCAAAATAGCTCGAACTACAGATTCAGCATCAGATTGGATGGAGAGCATCTGTCAACAGCAGTTTTCAAGTCTTTATCAATATTCTCAATTGTTTTTAGGTCTGGACTTTGACTGGGCCATTCTAACACATGCCTATGCTTTGATTTAAACCATTCCATTGTAAATCTGGCTGTATGTTTAGGGTAGTTGTCCTTCTGGAAGGTGAACCTACACCCAGTATCAAGTCTTTTGCAGACTCTAACAGGTTTTCTGCCCTGTATTTGGCTCCATCCATCTTCCCATCAACTCTAACCAGCTTCCCTGTACCTGCTGAAGAAAAGGACCCCGTTTAAGGCCAAAAACTTCAATTTTGATCTCATCTGAACAGAGCACCTTCCTCCAACCCTTGCCTAAAGCCATGCATAGTCAGATGAGACCAAACGTGAAGTTTTTGGCCTGAATGCAAAATGCAATGTGTGGCGGAAACTAATACTACAAACCACCCTATATACACCATCACCACAGTGAAACATGGTGGTGGCAGCATCATGCTATGGGGATGCTTTTCTTCAGCAGGTACAGGGAAGCTGGTTAGAGTTGATGGAAAGATAGATGGAGCCAAATACAGAGCAGAAAACCTGTTAGAGTCTGCAAAAGACTTCCAGAAGGAAAACTACCCTAAACATACAACCACATCTGATATGAAATGGTTTAAATCTAAGCATAGTCATGTGTTAGAATGGCCCAGTCAAAGTCCAGACCTAAAATCGATTGAGAATATTGAGAAACACTTGAAAATTGCTGTTAACAGACACTCTCCATCCAATCTGATGCTGAATCTGAACCTTGAGCTACTTTGCAAAGAAGAATGGACAAAATATATCAGTCTGTAGATGTGCAAAGCTGGTAGAGAAATACTGAAATAGATTTGCAGCTGTAATCGCAGCGATAGGTGGTTCTACAAAGCATTGACTGAATACTTTTGCACACCACACATTTCAGTTTTTTATTTATAAAAAATAAATAAAACTAAATGTACGTATGTGGTTGTAACGTGACAAAATGTGGAACATTTCAAGGGGTATGAATACTTTTGCAAGCCACTGTATATGTCTGATAAATGGTGTGGGGTAAGTCATGAGACAGAAGAAACACATGAGACAGTGCCTGGATGAATTCTGCTGCTCAAAATAGTCTTTTCATTGTCTCAGAAATCATCTTATTTGGAGGAACTGGATCTGTTAAAATTAAATATTGTCTAATACACGCTTAATCAAGACGACAATTCAAATTTAAAAGAGTAAAAATAAATGCAAAAAGGTGTTTTACTCTTGGAAGCCATTTATTGCAATATTGAAACATTTTCTTCTGTATTGAAACCATAGTGCAAGACTGTAATAATCGAGAAAACAAAAAACCCTTTGGACCTGCCACAATTAACTTTTACATTTCTATAAAAACAGTCAAATCTTTTCTGATGATTATAAATGAGAAGTAACAGCAAAGGAGACCATCAGTGTGCATAACGCTATTTTTATATAGTTATTATAAAAAGGGATAGAGTTTCAAGGAGACATGCTTGTTGCGAAATTCTACCTTGGTGCAGCCAGCAGTATGCTGCACTGAACTTGCACTTAAAGGGGTAGTTTGGAATTTGGGACATAGGGCCTCATTTTCAAGTGTGTTATTTATCATTGGAGACGTTTTCAACAAATTTCATTCAGTCCTTCTAGTTGCAAGGTTCGCTGGTGCTAGTCTAGCGTAAGTCAACAGTTGTTGCTAGCCTGCTAATAAAAACAGTCTTACCCACTCCACAGTACACTCGAGGCAAATCAATTACCCTGGGTAATATCGGTCCGCCACTGCCGCAGCCTACTACCAGGAGATAGGACATATAATGCTGCTGCTGAGAGACAGCAAGTGCTCAAAAATGCAATGCCATGCAAGGTTGGTTTAATTTCTAACATTATTCTATCAAAACAGACATTTACATCAATAGTCTGGCGTTACAATTTATTTGCCTCTGAGTGGGTAAGACTTTCTGTGCAGGGTAGACACAACCGTTGACTTGCGCTAACCTAGCACCAGTGAACTCTGCAACTAGAAGGACTGAATTTCCCTTTATTTCTTCAGAGTATTGAAATCAAATATGGGTCACTTTCACTTCTACAGGGTCTTCACTTTAAGAAATAGTACTGCAAAATTGTATGCCCAAACAAACCGGTCATGAGATGTTCATGTCAAGTTAAAACAATAACAAAAACAAAACACAGTTTAATATAATTGTGACATTGCAGTAAGTGGATGATTGAGAGGATCATACAGTGGATGCCTTGTGGGCCTCAGCAACCCATTCACTGTTCCTATATCTGTGGTTACATTTTATGGAGTGGACTTGGCATTCTTGGGCCCATCTTTAGGAAGGAACATGGGATAACTTGTTGTTTTGCATGTTTGTGTATCTTTTCAGAGGGTGCACTTTGGCAGGCACCATTAACGCCCAGCAGTAAATTGCCTTGTAAATTACAGTGCCGGGGTAATAAAGCCAGATTTGTATATCACCGGGAGTGGAGACTGTGTCTGTCTTGTAAATTTAATTAAACAGCAGGTGCAAAATCAGGTCATATGGCTTTGATGTGCCCCATGTGAGAATGACAACCAGACAAAGATTCTAATACGGGCAGCATTTACATATTTTTGCATGCGGCGGGCGGCTTGTACGGAGGTAGGGGGAGCCTCGCCTATCACCTTGTAGAGTATTAAATTTCCCCCAAATTAAAGAGGATTCAAATTAGCTG